>NW_026694815.1:445000-517500 GCF_021218885.2 Marmota monax
TATAATTATTCTAAGTTTTTATCCAAATCCAACAGTAAGTTTCTGAGAACTTTTTCTTTCATTTTTTTAACACATCATCTTCCAAAGGGTCTTGTTTGTTTACATATTCATTTTCTTCCTCCTCCCCTTCTCACCACCTCCACAAGCCCCACCCCAAACTGTTAGCTCCATGAATAGGATTTTATCTGATTTAATACTATATCATCAGCACCCAGAAAAATTCTCATTAAAGGGTGCTTAATAAATAATTGTTGAATACCTGATTTTCTATAATATTTTTATAATGCATATTGCCTATCAAAGACTTAATTGTGTTGAACAAAGTACCTTCTCAAATTATTTGATTTTTCCTAGTTAAAACAATATCTCTTACAATTGGAATTCAGTTTTTTTAAAAATCTTTTGATAAATACACCACAGTGAAATTAAAACAAACAAACAGTTCCAAAATGGTTTTCACTTTCTCTGTCAAAATTCCTTTCCAAATAAATGCAAATGTCACTTCAAAGGTGAACTCTAGGAAGCCATTTTCAGCCATCAATAACACACCAAGGAAGTGTTAGTCAGCTGACAGTTATGTGGATGAATCTTGGAGGAAGAATCAGGAAGCTAAGGAAGCAGAAACTCTTGAGAGGAGGAAGGAAGGGAAGTTGGCCAGGAAGGACTATTAAGGCTACAAGATGAGGGACTGGTTGGGAGGAGCTATGAGGAAAGGTTACTCAGTGATTCAAAGAGTTTGCACACATTTCCCTCCTTAACCAGCTTTTGCTATTTATTGTATGGTTATTTTTTTAACTCTTCCAATCTAGTGCACACATGTGAAAGGATATTTGATTTCACAGTGGTTTACTGATTTATTTGAAATTAGTTTTAATTTTAGTTAGTTTTGGTCTTGGAGCCACAAGATCAATACTTGCTAAGAAGAGAGTAAATCATGCAGAAGCTACCAACACCCATATTGAAAGTAACATGACTAACACCAATCACCAGTCCTTGAAGGTATATATATGAATATGCCCCAAAGAAACCCACCATTTTATTTAAATAATAGGCACCAATTTTAAAAGTAAAAAAAAAGAATGAAAGAGAGAGAGAAGAAGGAAGGGAGAGAACTGCTATTCTCCTGCAGCCATTCATATTGATGATTTCATGTATTGTTTATAACAGCATTACAAAAGTTTATCATGGAAATATATTGAGGTACAGAGAAGTAACTTCAAGATAGTGGAGCAGTTAGGATTCAACCCACCATTGACTGACTTTAAACCACATTGTCTCTCTGTTTTCCTATGATACTACCCCTTTTTCCCTAAATTAGTAAAAATTGCAAAAGAGAATAATCATTGCCCACCTACAGACAACACCTACCTATTCTGCAGTGCCCTTTGCTTCATGGTTGGTTGATTGAATAGCACAGAGCTTAGAAATAGGACATGCCCTTAAGGACAAGTCAATGTAAAAGATGAGAAATGGAAACATGCAGAAGAGTTGAGATTCAATAAATTACCACAATGTCTATTTTTTTGATGCTTCAGAAAAAAAATCATGACTGTATTTTAATAGAAATGGTTATTACACTAGAGAAAAAAAAACGAATCGTACTGCTTAAAGTTTTCTAAGCTTCAAACTCATCCTTGGATAACTTCAGGAGCTTGGTCTTATCCATGTAGAATGTCAGTTTCTTTATTTGCTTTTAGTGTAGCATTGACATATGTTTCCTTGATTTTGAGACCCTTTACAAGATTAGACAGTATACCATAGAGGACATTCAAATTACATTGAGGAAAGAACAAAAATCTCAATAAATGATAGATAAATAGTGTGTTCATGAAAAATCAGTCAAACAGTCAAAACAGTTGATAGCCAAACAGTCAAAATTGCATCAAAAGAAAAAGAATACATGGGAATATTTTATATATTTGGTTCAAGTTTAATCTCAGAGGCAAAGTTTACTTGAACCAAATTTCAAGGAGAATGATTATTTTAAATAGGTTCCTTATATAAAAGGTTTCTTAGCAAATTAATTAACAGTTTCTACTAGGAGTGAAGGCTAGAGTATAGCAGATTCCAAATTCGGTGTTGTTAATAGGTTCTAGAATGTTAGTCATGCATTGATTACCAAAGGATATTTGGGGCAACATTTGCAAAGCAAAGTAATAAACAGATCTGGTCAACTCTCTTCTAAAGACCCTTTGAGAATAATCTCAACATGAACCGTTTACTGGCTTTCATAATGAGAAAGGTGAATTGGGAAATACCAGATGTTAATGAAAACCTATTCAAAGCTATGCCTTGAATGGGAGGTGGATCATTTCATTCAAGTCTAATTTAGACAAGGGGCAAATTATTTAATAATTATCCAATATCCTTCCTCTAAGATGTGCTATAAACATATTCTGAACCACCAGCTTATGTTTTAAAATTAATCCTGTATAGGGACAGCAATATGATGGTCTTTCCTCAGTCTCCATGATTTCTAGAGGAGCACAAATTGTATTATAAAGTAAACATTACAGGTCATGAAATTTTTGGCAGGCGGGCTTCAAATTAATTAGATAATAAAATTACACTGTTTTAAGTTCATGTATGGTTCAGCAGGTACAAAGAAATACTTTTATGTATGATCTCATTTGATATTTGTAAGTTAAATATAAACCATGGTTGTTTGACATTTTGAAATGTGACTTTTTTATCAAATTAAAGTGGCCTTTGTGGTAACCAAGCAGTTTGACTATTCTTTTATTTATATATCCCACAAATATTTTTTGGACACCATGCTAAATGGTAAGAACACAGAAGTAAATAAAACAGAATTTTAGTAGATGAGACAATAAATGATGAACTGCACAGTTCATCATTTTATGATGATTGCAATATGTGGTCTGAATAAAAAAATGCAAGGTGTTATTGTTGGTGGTTGACAGACCGATGTGACCCATGCTTGCACATAACAGATGACATCCTCAGGGAAGTGATAATTTACCTGAGTTCTGAAGGACACATGGGAATTAAGTGTAAAGACTAGGTAGACATAGAAGCAGGTATAAATGCCTTAAAGAAGGAGAAAATAGTCTAAGTTCCATGATGTAATGATTCATTAAATCACGTCTGGCTGGACTCACCAAGTGTGTGGAAATGGTTTAGAGGGATAGCAGTTGCAGAAGAGTCAAGATGAGGAAAGGAAGGGCCAAATGTACAGAATCCTGCTGCTATAGATTTTCATCTGTGTTCACATGACAGCAGCAATGAACGCTTATTAAGCCCTTCCTATGCACTCAGACATGTTTTAAGTATGAGGCATGCATTAAACTCCACAATATTTCTCTGAAATAGATCCTGACACCGTCCTCATTTCACAGCTGAACACACAGAAGTGCAGAGAAGTTTAGGTCACTTGCCCAAGGATGGTTACTGGCTAAGAAAGGAACAACTTGGGATGTGATCCATGTGCTCTTGTTCCAAGGCCCTCCCACTCACTCCTCCACTGAGTGTTGAAAAACCAATGAAGACGTAAAGCAGGAAATGTAGCTGCCCATGTGTTCATTTGCCTGTCTACTCCTGTTCTAGAATTTATGGATTCTTGTGAAAAAAAAAACTTTTTTATATGCAAAGTACAATAAGTGATATGCAGAGCAGAGTTACAGATGCTATAGCACCTTATATACCCATATCCACCGTTTTCTATTATGAAGAAGCAACATAAATAACAAGATTAAAGAGACAACTCATAAATGTAAGTTCCATAGAAATAAGCTATGGCAAAGAAGTACTACTTAAGGAGGTATTTTGACAAAATTGGGTTAGTGGAAGATCTGAAAAAGATAATCATAACTATACGAATCAAAATTTTATGGTACCTACGTTTAACGCATACTATAATTTCATTGGCGTCTCACCATAATTTGGTAGTGTACACAGGATAGGGATTATTCTCACCTTAGGGGATAAGGGAAGTGAAGTTTATAAAGGGTAGATCTCTTTTGCCAAGCATACATAACAGTGAATGCACCCTGATATTAAGTGAAACGTTCCTGATTCCACTGAATGCCTGCTTTTAAACAGTGTGTAAATAGAAGAAAGAGATTGTAGAAAAGTATAAAAGCAGGATACATAAAGTACAGTGTGTGACAAGTATTGTAAAATATTTATGGCTTTTTATATTAAGTAAATAAAATAAAAAGATTCTAAAAATTATATACCTATAATGTTATAATATATAATATTCTCTTGGTAAAAATATACCTAAAATATCTGTCACACAACTATTGTTATGCCTCCTGACTCCAATTGGGCTCTTATAAATGCTACGGTTTCCCTGACATATATAATATTGGGAGATTATCACTGATTATTAAAAAAGGAGTGAATTTTTAAAAATTCAAAGCCAAGTAAATTAATTGAGTTGGTAAAGGCAACTAGTTGCCACTGCTTGCCTTAGTTTTTTTTTTTCACTGCATAGAAGTAATTAATTGAGAATATTGAGAAAAGCTATGTAGTTATCAAAATGCCTTCCTTATATAATGACTCATATATAAAAGGAAAGTGCAATCAGTCTTGAATTGTGAAATGTTATTCTTGGTCCAATATCCTAGTAAAAGACAGGAAGTTGGATGCTGCTGGCTTGGCCAATGTCATTGTCAAGAAATGACTTCCCTCCATGTGTGCGTGTGTGTGAGTGTATGTGTGTGATTTATTTTCTACCTAGATTCCTGACTTACAGAGTTCCCAAGGTGACACCTCTGCTGAGGATTTGGAAAACCCCAATTTTGTTCACTTGCTGTTATCTCAGGGTTATGAACTCTGTGCATGAAATAAAAGTATACACATTTCCCCCTTTTGAATTATTGCTCATTTTGGCCCACCTTCTTTTCCTTCATTAGTCCTAGGCATAAAGCCAACATGAGATTTATTTCTCACTTGTGGCCTCTCTTTTCTAAATTGTCTCTCTGTTATTTATGGACAGTAAAACTAATGCCTGAACAAATGCTGAGTTCCATTTTAACCCTATTCACCTCAAATAACGGATGATCAAGTTATCTGACAGCCTCAGAACACATTTCAAATGAGATTATGACAACTTAACCTGTAATGATGCCAGCAGTTCTGAAATAATTCTTTGTAGTCACTTTATTTTCCAAATGATTTAAATTAACTCATTAGTTCTCAGAAGAGTTTGCAATATTTTCTTGATGGGTATTTCTAAAATTATCTGCTCTGATCAGTAATATTTCATGCTGAGCACAAACAAAGCAAGGATAAAGAAACTTAGGGGTTAAAAATGTTTGTAAAATAACTTTGCATATTGTATCCCTTTTCAAGATTGGTAATCCACCTATAATCCCAGTGACTCTGGAGGCTGAGGCAGGAGGATTGCAAGTTCAAAGATAGCCTCAGCAACATAGCGAGGCCATAGCCACTTTGTAAGACTCTGTCTCAAAATATAAAAAGGGTTCAGGATATGGTTCAGTAGTCAAGCACCCCTAGGTTCAATCCCTAGTACAAAAAACACATATTGGTAATCCATATTTGCTTTTACTTTAATTTTAAAATTTATGTGGCAAGACGTGGAACTTTTTTGGTGAGCAGTTCTATAAATTTTAATGAATACATGCATTCCCATAACTTCCATCCCAGTCAAGACACACAGTGGTTCCATGATAGTCTAAAAAAATGCATTGACTTAAACCATTTAAATCTTGACAGGAATATTCTGAAGTAGAAGATATTGTCTTCATTTTACAACTAGGAAAACAAAGGTACAAAAATGTTCAGGTCACTTTCTCAAGATTAGAGAGATAAGAAACAACCAAGTTGGGATTTGATCCAAAAAAAATTTTTTTTCTAGAGCCTCTATTCACAACCTGTATTTTTTTTACACTTAGAAAAAAATTCCTACTATACCCCAAAACATAAGCAACCATTGTTGTCTTCTCTATGTATATAATAATAGCATATTTTCACGGTGCCATATAAATAAAATTGTATAGACTCACACTGTGTGTAACTTTTGCATACTGGCTTTTTTCACTCATTATAAAGAATTTGAGATTCATCCAGTTTTGTGTGTATTAATAGTTTATTCTTTTTACTGCTGATTCCATTGCATGGGTGTACCCCCTAATTTCTTAACCTATTTATCCACAGAAGGACATTTGCATTGTTTCCATTTGGAGGATCACAGAGTCACTATTAACATTTATGGGTAGATTTTTGTGTGGACGTGAGTATTCATTTTTCGAGGGTAAATATAAAGGAAATGTATGGCTGCCTAATGAAGTAAATACATATGTTTAACATTATAAAAAAATACCAAATTGTTTTCTAGAATGATTGTGCTGTGTTTTTTTAATTTTTTTATTTGTTTTAATTAGTTACACATGACAGTACAATGACCTTGACATATCATACATTTGAATCAGATGGGATTATTATTACAGTGTATATACGTGACTGCATGACCAATGTGATTCTGCAACCTATACACTTAGAAAAATTAGAAATTGTGCTGTGTTTTATTGGCACCAGCAATGTATCAATATTCCAGTCTCATCATTTTCTTTTTGGGCTTTCATGTTGTCCATGGACCAAACCATCCTAATAAGAATGTAGTAGAATTTCATCATCGTTTTAATTTTCATTTCATAATGCCAAATATCTCTCTATGTGCTTATTTGCTTGCTGTAAATCCTCTTTTGGATTGAAGTGTCTGTTCAAGACTTGTCTCATTTAAAACCTGAATTGCTTTCTTATTATTGACCTTTGAATGTTCTTTATATATTCTGAACAAAAATTCCTTGTCAGATATGTAAATTGCAAGTATCTTCTGTTAGACTAGGTTCTCTGTTTCTTATTTTTTGGAAAGAAAAATTTTTCACTTCCAAAAAGTTCAATATACCAATGTTTAATGTTGGGGATTTTGATTTTGTTGTCATATATAAGCACTTTAAGATATTTTTAATACCTAACCCTAGGTTTGAAGATTTTTCTTCTTTATATTCTACAAAAAGTTTGACAGTTTTTTTATTTAACATTTAGACCTATGAACCATTGTGAAATAATTATTATATAAGATGTGAAGAATGTGTTCTATAATTATCAAGTAGATCCAGCTGGCTTCTGATATTTCTCAGTTCTTCTATATGTTTGCTATTTTTGATATTTTAGTTCTTGTACTAACTGATGTTGGATTTTTTAATTTCCTAACCATAATTATGAATTTGTTTATATCTAAGTGTTATCAATTTTTATTTTATGTATTTTTAACTATTGCTAGGTAAATACACATTTAGGATAGTTATGCCTTCTTGATAAATTTACTCTTTTATCCTAATGTAATGTCCCTCTTTATTCCTGATTTTTTTTTGACCCTTAAGAATGTCTACTCTGTTTGACATTAATAAGCTTTTATGGCCTATTTTGATTTATATTTGTACCCTACATTTTTTACTTTCATTTTCTTTTGAATACCTATATTATCTTCTTTATAGAAAGCATATGGTTAAATCATGATTTTTTTTCATAAATTCTACTAGTCTGTCTTTTTATTCTCATGGCTAAAACATTTACATTTGATGTATTTATTGATATGAATGTATCTAATTCTATTGTTTTATTATTTTTATATCTTTTTCTTTCTTTTCCAATGTTTCTTTCTCTTTGTCTTCTTTAGTGCCATTTTAACATTTTATAGTTTTAAATTTCAATGTATTTTCATTACATTTGAATCTATTGTGTTTTAGACTTTAATCTGTTTGTGTATAATTTTTATTCATTACTTCTGAAGTTATTATACATAATTTACCATAGACTATTTAAATTTAGCACTTTACAACTCCAAGTGAATGTAGATATCTTACCAAAATATAGACCCCCTTTACACTCCTCTATTTGTGTGGTTGCTATCATGCATACATTTACATTACACTGAAACTGCATTAGATCATGTCATAATTTTTGCATTCAAGTGTCAAAAATATTTCAAGGAGCTCAACAGAGTAGTCTATCACATATATTCAGATATTATTATTACTTTTGCTATTCTTTCTCAGTGCTCAAGATTTCCTTCTAAAGTTATTTCATTTCTGACTAAAGAACTTATTGAAGTCATTGGACTTCATAAATCCAATGGAAATAAATTTTCTAATTTTCCTTCATCTGAGATGATCCTTAGTTTGCCTTCATTTATAAAATAAAGCATATTTTCATTGGATATAAAATTTTTGCTTTTTTCAGTAAAATCTACTTTGGTGTCTAAAGTTTCTGATAAAAAAATCTGAAGACATTCAAATATTTTGTTTCCATATTGGTAATCATTTTGCTTTCCTCTAGTTGTTGTTAGTTTTCCCCTTGTTTTAATTTTCAACAATTTGATCATGGGGTATGTAAGTGTGGATTTCTTTGTAATTATACCACTTGGGATTTGCTGAGCTTCTTCAATTTTGGCTTTCTCTTTTTCCCCCATACTTGGAAAGTTTTCAAATGTTATTCAAAATTGATTTGTTCTTTGTTTGGTCATATTTTGGTTTTGTTTATATTTGGAGGGTGTACTCTATGTCTTCTTCCTCTTATAATCCAGTGATGCAAGTATTATATCTTTTACCATTATCTAATAGGTCTTTGAAGCTCTGTTTATTTATTAAAACATTTTTCTCTTTGATGTTCATGGTGAATTTTTTTCAATTTTTCTATCTTCAAGTTGACTATTTAATATTCACTTCACTGAAACAATCTTTCAAAGTTTTATTTTTGTTATTGTATTTTCTAGTGCTAAAATTTCCATTTTTTTCTTTCCGTTTTCCTCTCTGCTGAAATTCTCTATCATTCCATTTTTTTTCCCAAGACAATTTTTCCCTTATTTTAGAACTTTTTTATTTCCTACTAGGGACTGAACTCAGCCTTGCACACAATTGCCAAGTGCTCTACCACTGAGGCATACCCTTAGCCTAGAACATTTTTCTAATTGGGCTATAAAGAATTTGTCAAATAATTTTAGCTGCAGCTTCTGTGAAATCGTAGGCTTGGCATATGAAAATTTTATTCTTCTATGTGAGTTAGATAATTCTAGTTTATCATATGACAAATAAGTCTAAAGTGTATTCTAGACATTTTAAATATTATGTTATGAGACTTGTTTAAATTTAACTTAAAGGATAATGTTGACATTTTCTTTCAGCAGGTCAATAAACACAGTTTGGTTCCAGCCACAAATTCAAACCAGCCTTTTGTGGGTAATTGTTTCCTAGTCACTTCTGTTTTCAAAGTCTATGAAGTGTTTTTATAATTTGTCCCATGCACTCACCACCTGTGCCATTCCAAGGGTTGGGTGATGACCTTCTGCTTGCTTTTGTTCTTGAAATCTTTAATATATTGTTTACAATAGATGCATGCACGTGCAGCTCAAAGGTGAGCACTGGGCTCATGAACAAATTATTGGGTCACTTGGTTTTACCTAGAAAATCTTCCTGGTACTTTTGTTTCTCTTAGGCTCCTGTTTGGGGCCTCTGGACAAACCATCATGCCTTATTTACCGTGTTTTGCCATACACTTCCCTCAAATGCACTCATGTCTGGAGCCAATGGGCAGAAGGACAGAGAAAGAGAAAGAAAATCAAAGTCTCGGTCCCATCCTCAGGGATCACAGCTCCTTTCAATAAACAGTAAGTTTTCCTCGAAATAAAAATTGGTGTCCCTGCAGCTACCAGTGTCACAACAAGGAGGACCCCTTTCCCCTCCCTTCAAGCTAACCCTGAAGACTTCTCTGTACACTTCCTGTGTCTACGTCAAAGTCTACGCCTGGGTCTCAGATACCTTGTGTTCAGGACGGTAGACAAATAAGGGGAAATGGCAATTTCTATTTCAAGCTATTCATGGCGCTTGGGTACTGGTCTTCTCATATTCATCAGCTATTACTTACTTTTAAGGGATTCCCTTTGCATTCTGCCCTATTTCTGTAGCTAAGTTCACTAGGAGAAGCTGGGAAGGAAAGTGCTTAACTATCTTACCCAGAACTGCACTCCTGCATTTAGTATTTTAGAAGTTCTACTTCCTTTACTATTTTAACCTATGTTTTTTTTAAAAAATACTTATCCTTAGAAACTTGTTTTCACCAAACATTTACTAACAACATGCAGAATCTTTATTCCTCAGGAATATATTTTCAAAATCATTGCTTTAAAATAAAACCAATATTTTAACAAAAATTTTTAGTTGTTGATTTTTTAAAATTTAACTGCTAGAAAAGTAAATACATGGTAATTACATGACATTATTAACATATTCATTAGATCTTTGTTTAAGAAAATAAATGTCTTCACAAAGCATCCCGACAGTTCATGTACATTGCCTGTGATCCACTTAATATCCTTTGAAGTTAGAATACAAATATTAATTACTTAAAATCATTAATCAGTTTAGCTCTCTATGGTGATTCTACAGATCTAATGTATAACCTCCAGCTGACTCTCATGACACATTGTGTTATATAACTCTGTTTATATAGGGGCAGAGAGACAGACTTGGTGCTAAAATTAAAAGAACGCAAAGCTGCAAGATCTATTCTTGTGAGTAGATCCACCCAAACTGTCCTACAAGCTTGGGAATAGTGAATCCTCTAATTTTAAACCTCTGCCAGAGACACCCTATAAAAGGGTACCAGTATTTTATTCCACTTTATGAAGGCACACATATGAAGAAAGTTGAATATACATCATTTAAGTTAACAATCTGTTTCTATTTATGGAATATGAATTATTTAATCAATTTTCTTGACTTCGAACCTAAAGTATTCCTTGACTTCTTTGACAAACCCTATGCCCACCTACAGTTTTGATTTTATCCTAAGTAGCCTCTCCAAAAGGCACAATTTGACTTGGATCAATGTGTGGTTATCAGAAATCAACCCAGAAATGATGACATACAGCACAGCTTTACATAGTATCCTCTCACCATAAAGTATGAAACAGAATTCCTCTTGTTGGCAACAGAACATCTGTTAACAACAGATGGGCTCCCCAGATACAGTGCATGAGACAATAGTAAACAGCAAGTGCTTTCTTTGAGTGGTTTTGATTGTCCTGGTTTCCAAAATGAAAATTCTACTTTGGTTTTATACCGGAGATTTTTAAAAAATTTTGTCTCAATTTTATTTGTGTTTCTATAGCTTTAAGAAATGCTGGTGTTCAATTTACTGTACCTTCCCCTTAGAATTCAAACTGTGAAAAACATAAAATTGTTGGCAATTGTCTATGTGTGTTAATGTGTATGTGTTTTGTAAATATAAGCTCTAATTTGGCTTTGAAAGTGGATATAAATTCTAGCCCTGCACTGGCAGGACTCCCAAGGGCATGGTTGTGGGTGATTAGATTGTATCTCAATGTATGGCCTAGTGCCAAAGTATCTGTGCCAGGACATGTGTCCCTCTTATAGAAAACTTGTTTTAAAATGGCAGATACCCTATGGTTTTTTCTGACCTATGTAACTTATTTCTATTTATGTAGACATTCTCCAAGAGTGAAGAAGTTAAGGTTAAGTATGTTGGTCAGGTGAGACATAAAGAAATCAGCACAACTAAAGACAAGAAATTATACGGCATTTTATTACTTACAGGTCCCAAATTTATAGAAGAGGGCAATATGTCTCTCAAGGCCAGTGAGAAGATAGGAGATGGTTGCTACATATGTACTCAAATAGAAGGTGGAGAGCATAAGGGGAAGAAAGAGAGACCCATAGGCCAATACTTCACAGGAGTATAGGACATACAACAGATTTCTCAGAGGAAGTTCTATTTGGTGGATTTAGAACAAACAGATATGAATTCCATGGTATTATGGTATGAGAGGTAGATACCACACCGTATCTGAGCAGACCACACAGGGAGTGGGGATAAGTAGGATGAGGCGAGTGTGTTATATCTAGTTGTCTCATAGAAAAGTAATCATCACTATAGTCAGTTGTTAGGCAGGTATCTGTATCAAGCATCTTGAGGAACTGGGAAGAGGTACCAAGCTGAAAATTGTCAAGGGTGACTAATCCCTGCTTCTAGTACAAAAAATTTAAACTCATATTCAAAGTGGATGACAAAACAACATAAAGTTATAAGAATTCACAAAAATATATGTGGTTCAATAGTGTCTGATTTAGTTTAGGTGGCTATAACAAATTACCATACATTGGATAAATCTGAACAACAAACATTTGTTTCTCAGAGTTCTGGAAGCTAAGAAGTTCAAAGTCAGATGTTTGTTGAGGGTTTTCTTTCTGATTTTTATATGGTAACCTTCTCCTTATCTCTTCATAGGACGAAAAAAACAGAAAGAGGAGAAAGTCCCATGTGTCTTCTTGTTTATGTAAGGACATTAATCCATAACCTAACTCTACCTCCCTGAAGTCCCACCTCCAAATACATAGGGTACTACATATTTAACATGTGAATTTGAGGGGAACACTAGTATCTAGTCCATAACAACAAAAGGTAGTCCAAATAGTAGCTGATTCATTTTTAAAGTATTCAAAATACAGAGGTATGTAGCAGTGTAACCGAAGACTTGTTTATATAGGGAAGTTTTCTCAGTAATAAAGGTCATATCTATTTTACCTTAAGTATGCTAGTCAGCTATTACTGCTACAGCAAATATCTAAAGAAATCAGCTTATAAAGAGAAAAGACTTATTATGGCTCATATTTGGGAGGTTTTTGTACATGATCTGTTGACCCCATTGTTTTGAACTTGTGATAAGGCAGCACATCCCACCAGTGGGTATGTGGCACAATAAAATACTCACCTCAATATTGAAGAGCTAGGGTCCTACAATTCCCCTCTATGGCACACCCTTAATGGCTTAAACACCTATGACTAAGCCCCATTTCTTAAAGTTTCCACCACTTCCCAATAGTGCCAAGCAATGGACCAAGCCTTTAGCATACGGATCTCTGGGGGACACTTCAGTTTTAAACTATAACACTACTTTAACTTAACTTATATCTAAGCATAAACTAAAGCAAAAGAGAAGATAAACTATGAAAAACATCTTACAATACTTTACATCAAATGTTGTGGAATGGTTGTAAAATATCCTCTGTGTAATGACATAAAGGCCTTTGGAGTGGGAATATTGATACATCTACCTTGGCATTCATCTTTGGGAATTTTGGCTTCTTTTTAGGTCTAGTGAAATATCCTTTTCCTTGCAAGTTTATTTAGATAGATAATGTGTGTCAAGCATGTAATTTTGTTAATAATTCACTATTATGAGGTATGCAATGTATTGAGAAAAATACCTAATTCAGGGTTTGTTTTCAATAGTTAGCACTAATCACCTTTAGTACCTATCACATGTGTCTAAACTGGGATTATAGGTATGAAATTTTCTCATAAAGAGGGATTTTGTAGCATCTGTGTCCTAAATTAATATCTTCTTTACCGATGTATATTTTTTTAAAAAAGAGTTATTTACTCTAGGTTATTTTACATTTTTCCCTATACTTACATTTTGAAGGACATCAATTGTTTTATTAAAGATAATGAATCTTGATTGAGACATTATAACAAGGACTTGCAGGCTGCTTTTGCTACAAAGAGCACTGACTCTTAACATGGATATGCAGGTGCCCAATGAGTAACTGAAAGCAGAATGAAGTTTAGCATCTCTGCCTTCATTTTGTATCTGTCTCCTTTATTACCTGAAACATAAGAATGACCACAGTATTATCAAGAGACTGGCAAATGACTGACTGCTTTTATAATACCCTGTTCTAGAACGTGGGGAAGATGTCCATGAGTCTCCAGCCATTACCCTAAAACTTCAAAAAACAGCAGAGCCTTGCAGGCAGATTACCTGTGATGACATTGCCTCCAAAGCAGGACCAATCATCTCATAATGGAAGACTAATTGACCTCTCAAAGGTGACAGCAATAAAGCTTCCCTGGAGCTTCCCAGAACCAGTCCTGAGATGGTGATCAACCAGACCAGTTTGACCAAGACTATTTACTTATGTAAACCTCTCACTCCTGCCCCAATTCTTCTGCTATTTAGTCCTAAAGCTCATGTGAATGCCCCACAAACATGACAGAAAGCACTTGTCCCCTTTGTATAGCTCTATGGATCTAAGTTCCCTTTCTGCTTTTCTCCATTCCTTTTTTTTAAATGTAGGGTCAGACAAGTGTCCAGGCCTGATTTGTTAGGACTCCCAGAATTGGGCCTCTGTCCTTGAACTCTTGTGAAAATATTTTTTTTCAAATATTTCATTTTTGCCCCTTAACAAAATAATCTATATGAAACATATATTTCTCTTTAATAATAATTTAGTAATCAGTTATACTCATTCATAATTTTTTCTAATTTCTCTTTAGAAATCTCCTTCTATTCAGAATCAAAAAAAATGTAATTTAAAGATTAGAGGACTCGGGAGTCTGAAATAAAACTACATCCCATTGTCAATGATTTAAATTATGATTTTTTTGTTTTAACATTTTAATAAGAGACTACAATCACCTATTTTGTTGAATAATTCTCTCAGGCAACTATGAAATCATAATATCCACTCTGAAGGCTTATTAGTGAAGAGAATCTTACATTTTTGCAACTAGAAAAATTACCCTAATTCTGTACCTAAAGAAACTATATGGAGTTTTTTTTTTCCAATTTGCATATTCATTCAATCATGACAAATATTTATTTAGTCCTATGTACCATTCACTATATTAAGTAAGATATAAGTGATACTATAATAAATATAATACCTGGCTTCTATATTTAAAGAACTTATAATTTAATATAAGAGATAGTTTCATTAGTGAGTTTCTTGGGCAAGGAGGAAGATTGTTGGGGGAGCTTGACTGATCTATGATATACTTTTAAAATCTGTGCATATCACTTCCACTAAGATTCTCATGTCCCCCACAGTGAAGGTGCTTCTGACCCATTCCTGCTTCAACCATTAAGAATTCCTTCCATGATAAGTTACTATTATAGAAAAGGTGTATAAGTCAGCTTTTTGGAGCTGTGACTAAAATACATGGCAATAACAACTTAAAGGAGAAAAAGGTTATTTGGGGCTCATGGTTCAGAGGTTCAGTTCATGGTTGGCAGTTTCATTGCTCAGGGCCTGAGGTGAGGCATTACATCACGGCAAAAGGATGTGTCAGAGGAAATTTGCTTCTTCTCTGGCAGTGGGAAGCCGAGAAAGAGACCAAAGCACCAGGGACAAAATATATAAACCCTAATGGCACATCCCAGGGACATACTTCCTTCAGCCATGACACATGCTATGGAATAAATTTTTGTAATTTAATCTATTAAGCAACAGAAAGCTATTTTGCGCTGAAGAATTATTTGATCAACTCTATACTTTAGAAAGATTAATGTGGAAGTAGTATGTAGAAAATAGGAAACACAAAAATCATCTGATGATGAAATAGAAATTTATAAGACAGTTTAGAAAGCATTGTACAACTCCAAATAAAGAAACTGGAAATTGACAATGATAAAGCAGAGCCCTCATACACTGCTGGTGGGACTGCAAATTGGTACAGCCAATATGGAAAGCAGTATTAAGATTCCTTGGAAAACTGGGAATGGAACCACCATTTGAGCCAGCTATTCCTCTCCTCAGACTATACCCAAAGGACTTAAAAACAGCACACTACAGGGACATAGCCACATCAATGTTTATAGCAGCACAACTCACAATAGCTAAACTGTGGAACCAACCTAAATGTCCTTCAGTAGATGAATGGATTAAAAAATGTAGCATATGTACACAATGAAATATTACTCAGCAATAAAAGAGAATAAAATCCTGGCATTTGCAGGTAAATGGATGCAGTTGCAGAAGATAATGCTAAGTGAAGTTAGCCAATCCCCCAAAAAACAAATGGCGAATGTTTTCTCTGATATAAGGAGGCTGACTCATAGTCTGGAGGGAGGGGGAGCATGGGAGGAATAGAGGAACTCTAGATAGGGCAGAGGGGTGGGAGGGGAAAGGTGGGGGCATTGGGGTTAGAAATGATGGTGGAATGTGATGGTCATCATTATCCAAAGTACATGTAAGAAGACATGAATGGGTGTCAGCATAGTTTATATACAAACAGAGATAGGAAATTTTGTGCTGTATACGTATAATAAGAATTGTGATGCATTCCACTATCATGTATCTAAAAAATAAAAGCAATTAAGAAAATAAAATCAAAAGCAACTTTCCGAAAACTGCTTTCCTGAGACAGACGTTTCCTCATGCTGCAAATGTAGGATGAGGACCTACCCCTTGACCATCCCTAGCCAGTGAGCACCAGGGAAAGTGAGATTGTGACATATTTCTAATGGGCACAGCCTGACAGAACTCTGAATATATATGTTTCCTGCCTTCTTCCCCATGCTACCCTCCTCTCCTCTTATAAAAGCTGCTCATGCTGCTGAGCCCAGAATATTTGGGGAAGAGAAGGTTTCCTCTGTCCTCCTCAAACAACTTTGAATAGACCTATTTTCTTCACTATTCTTTGAATTCCAAATTTTAGTGTAGCCAAGCAGTGGAACTTAAGTCTGCACTATCAAAGAAAACAGACAAGGAAAGACAGAATCCAGAGATAAAGATGAAAATATTTGGATTTTAGAAATGTGGTTACTTGATGAAATGACTGGAAGTCAATAGCAAAAAAAAAAAAAAAAAAAAAAAAAAAAACCATAATCATTTCTCTGGAAGTTCCTGACCCAAGTAACTGAAACGATGATGCTCTCATAAATCAAAATATCAACACTGGGATTAAAAAAAAGGTCTTGAGAAAATGGAATGAGTTTACTTTTAAATCTGTTCAGTTTAGGGTCCTAGTAAAAAAATATAGTGGAATATAGAGATATATCTGCTAACTGTAAATGAAAGAGAAGGACTATGGAAATCAGGAGAGAATAAATTGGGGAGGGGAATACCTTTAGGTTAAGCACATTTTGAGCAGAGAAAAGAGGAGATGAGGACTATGATGATAATGACTACGACAATGATAATGTTGATGACAATGACTAAGAGCATGCCAATTAGGATAAGCACAAGTAAAAATTATGTAAACTTAAGGAAAACAAAAAAAATAGAATATGAAAAAGCAAGAGGAGCAAGTACAATAAATAAAAAGTTGAATAAATGGGAAACGTAGGTTAGTGTTCTGGAAGCAAAGACAATTGAAAAAGAAATGCAGAGGTGGTCATCATGCACTCGGATGAAGGAGGAAGAAAACGTGGAAACTTGGAAGTTAGACTTGGTGATTAGAAACGTTTTAAAGTGGTGGGCTAATAATCAAGATGATAAGAGGAAGAAAAGTGTCAATGTAGTACAAGCAGTGTAAATTAGTTTTTCAAGATATGTAATAATGAAGAAAAGAAGGTGAAGTATGGTCATTTGAGAGACATTGTTGTAGGAGAGGAAAGACCTAAATACCTGTATTTTCAGGGAGGGATGGTAATTCACATGGAAAATGACTAGAAAAGAATTCAGGGAGGTAACTCACAGAAGTTACTAAAAGAAAAATAAAAGAATGGAAATAAAAAGCAAATGAGTTAGAACTGGTCAAAAAGAAAGAATACCAAAAGAATGAAACCATGATTGTTTGGGCTGCTGTGTGGAAAAAAATTATTTGTCATGATTTACATATTTGGAAGATATGTAAAGGTTTTTGGGAAAACGTTGCCATTGTCAGAGGAAAACCATAAGCAACACCTTCCCAGAGTAAGAAGTTGGGTAATTGAGATGGTGCTTAAAATAGTGAGACACTTTAATGGAAAAACCACTGTGGTTGATAGGATTAACAATCAATAAGATGTAGATAAAAACTGCCTGGAATAGAAAGGGCTCCAATCTCAAGCCTGTCTGTTGTATTTAGTAACTAAGCATGTGAAATGATGCTCCCAGACACTCTTGTGAGTTACCGCTGCATTGTTTATCAGTTTAAGACAAAGAATAGAGATACTGAGAGGTAAAACCCACCCAGAGCTAATAACTCCAAGGCTATATGGAGAAAATTCATGGAAGTCAGTAATTTTACAACTCTAATAAAGGTATTGCTGCTCTCGTGAATAGACTAGACAGGGAAAGAAGGTAAGTCAGACAATGATATGGCAGACATTGGCCATGGAGAAGAATGAAAGGTTGGAGCTCTAATAATGGCATTGTAGAGGGGGAGGATCAGTGGGAATGATTGAGAGAGCTTAAAATTGAGAGGTTGGAATTTGAAGTACAGTCTTTGGACTCCTAGACCCAAGGTCATGTCATCATCCTTTTGGATGAAAATGGAGAGAAGGGGTAACTACCATCTCCTTTGCAGAATGCACACACTGAGTTTAGCCAATAAATGTTGGACAGACCCAAAACACTGTCCTGTGCCATATATATTTCTCTGCATACATATTTACTGTAATATCCAGTGCCAAGTCTACATTCAGTTATTTGTGCATGACTTGCAAAGCTATTGCTTCTGCTCTTTCGTCACCTCTTAACTCTGTTGTTTATATATTAAACTGCATTTCTGACATCTCCATTTGAACAGCACTTCACAACCAAATTGTTAACCGTCATGAGCCTGCTCCTTTAGGCCTTCTAACCATATCAAATCCCACAATCCTCCCCATGTTGCTTAACCAAGGGCCTACTTCATCTTTGCCCTGCTCCCTACAACCACATTCATTTCAGCAGCACGTTTTCTCTACTTTCTTTTTAGCACTTATTCTGAATCTGAGCACTCTCCTCCTTCCATTCCTACAATGATTTATCAATTAGAATACAACAGAATTCATTCTTTCTGCTTCCATTTTCACCTCCATCCATGACAAATCATTTTCCCACACAGCAGCCAAAACAATCATTGTTTCATCTTGAGTTAAAGTTCGGTGATGAACCCTTTTCACTGAGACCAATCAGGTCTCAGATTCAATGCACCCTTGAGACATAACTAGTCTGAAGTTGCCTCCTGGTCACTATTCAACTCTACATGTGCTGTTACTTGTCTGAAGAGTTCTTGTTAGTACCTGATATTATATTTATTAATTTACTTATTTCTCTATTTCACACATTAGATGTTAAGCCTTATCTGCTTTACTCATTATTATATTCCTAGTAACTAAAACAGAGTCTGATGCACTCCATAACTATTCATCAAATAAATGGAAAAAAATGGTAATTAAAATGACCCAAAACAAATGATCAAATTTGGATTTGTCATTATAGGTCATCCAGTACATAGTGACAACACACACAAAAATGTGTCTTATTCAAACCAGTCCGTATTTTTTTTTTCTCAGCTCTGGTGCCAGGGAAGAATGTGTCCATTTTCCTCCAGAATCATTCCAGCTAATTATGCAGACTTCTCTTTCAGTAATCTGCTGTTAATTTCTGCTCCATTCTTTTGTGCTGCTTTTGGATCTGTGCAACTTCTTGTAGTAATGGCTACCATATTTACTATTTAGTACTGTGGTTATACTCAAAGGAGGCACACAATACCCATCAAAATAGAGATGCTCACTTTCTATTGAGTAGTTGTATTTATTAGTTTTCAAAGTATCTGTCTTCTCTACTGTTTTTTGAAAGGTAAGTATCTACAAATATTAGCTGAAACATCTGGTGCAGAGAAAACATATATAGCATGTTATTCTCTCTTCACTTCTTAATAAAACTTAACACCTACCCACCCCGAGAAAGGCTCTCAGATATCCATCTTAGATTTAAAAGTAATAGTGAGGCCACTCCTAGTTCCACGTACTTCAAATTACAAGAAATAGACATGAAAGAATCAGACCAAAGTTTCACACAAAGGAATTTCATAGGGTTGGAGAAATCTTTGTTTCTCTTCTCTGGATCATTTAACCACTTTCTTAAACAACATCTGCTGCCTTCTGGGGGTTCATAGAAGAGAAGACTCAGATAATGTGGCTGGGTTGGACATCTAAGTGTTTACACCAGTCACAGGAACAACTGCAGGGAATTTGATTTCAGATTGTATATTTTAGGAATTTATTTATTTATTTATTTTCTTGGAACCTGGAATTGAATGCAGGGGCACTCAATCACTGAAACACATCCCCAGCCCCATTTTGTATTTTATTTACAGACAGCGTCTCACTAAGTTGCTTAGCACTTCGCTGTTGCTGAGGCTGGCTTTGAACTCGCCATCCTCCTAGGTCAGCTTCCCAAGCTACTGTGTAGGAATTTATTTTTAAATCAAAATGTTTTCTTCTGAAAGTTTCTATATACAATGGAGTTGTTATTTTCAATTGGAACAAAAGAATGCCTCCATAATTTTATACAAGATAGCCCTGAGAATAGCCCTGGGGGAGATTTGCAATTAAATCTGTTTGCCACAGTTAAAAATTCTCTGAATTATCAATTATTGAAATTTATCATCACTAAAATCTTATTTGTATGACAGGTAGAATTTAGTCTATAATATTCATAAGTGTGTGCATCATTTATATTGTCAGCTACCCTGCATAGAACCTTTGTGACAATTGCAATCAAGTCACTATTGCAAGGAGAATGGCACATGGACATGGGCACAGGTAATCATCAAAGGACAGAGAGCTAAGGAGACTACACAATATGCCATGATTTCAAAGCTGCAAAACTACAGACCCTGTTAGAGGTAAGAAAGCTGGTTGTGGCAATGATCATAACATATCACACTATTTGTTTGTGCCGGAGACATTCTTGTCAGTGTTCTAATAAGTAGTTGGTAGCATCTATGGATGTGTTTGTTGCTAAAATGAAAGTACAGAGTGTGATATCTTGACAAGCATCCATTAATCATTTATCATCAGTGTCTCTAGGGTCCTGAAAGTTCGGCTTGCCAAACATTTTCACTAACATCCATCATTCAGTTGAGTTATATTGTCTTATCCTTCTTTCTTCACCAACAGGATACTGTGAAAGTCCCATTTAACTTAATATTTTTTTACTCACCTTGTGTCAGGAATGTAACAAGGAAAAACAAATGTATTTCCCTATATAATGAAAAAAATTATTTTGGACTCCATAAACTTAGAATTTGATCAGAAGTTCTTGTGATAGGCATTCACACTCTATGTGAGAATGTACATTAGCATAGCCATTATAGAAGCAGTATGGAGATTCCTCTCAAAAAATTAAAAATAGAATTGCCATATGATCCAGCACTCCCACTCCTGGGAATATACCCAAAGGAAATGAAGTCAGTATAGCAAAGAGACATTTGCATTCACATGCTTATTGCAGCACTATTCACAATAGTTAAGGATTGCAAACAACATCAGTGTCTATCAAATGATGACTGGATTTTTAAAAATGTGTTTATGTATTCAATGGAATACTATTCAGTCATAAACAGGATGAAATCCTGTGATTTGTAATAACATGGAAGGAACTGGAGATCATTATATTAAGTTAAATAAGCCAGACACAGAAAAACAAACACTGCATGATCTCCCTCATAAGTAGAATCTAAAACACATATTCTCCAGAAGTATAATAATCACCAGATATGAGAGGTTGAGGTAGGGAAGGTTGAAGAAAGGTTTTTCAATAGATAGGACGTTACAATTAGATAAGGAAATAGGTTCTGGTGTGCTATCACACAGCAGGGTGACATAGATTACAATAATGTATATTTCAGAAAGCCAGAAGAAAGAATTTTGAATATTTTCACCACAAGGAAATGATAACTGTATAATAAGATATACTTACTCTGATCTAACGTTACATAATGAATGTATACAGGTATCAAAATACCACACGGTACACCATAAATATGTCCCATTTTTACATGTCAATTAAAAACTTAAAGAAAATTCTTAATGCTGACCTCCCCTAACTTGAAACTTCCAAATGATTTGTTTCCACAAAACTATAGTAACTAATATTTCTTAAAGAGACATCAATCATATAAAAGCTAGGGTCAGAGAAGCCTTGGATGAAACTCAAGATTTTTATCAGAAATACACAGAGAAAAATGGTCCCTCCATTTTTCTAACAAACAATACAAGTTAGCAAATGACTGAGAGGAAAAAAAAGTTTAGAATTCTTTTTCTTTAAAGGTAGATAGAGTGCATGCTTTCAAAGTAGTATTTCAATTCAAAAAATACAAACTTAACCTAGTCATTGTTTATGTCCAAATTTAGAAACAATTTAATTGGGGGGTGGGAAGTACTGCAATGAAAACGAAGTAATAAGGCTCTAGTGTTTAGTCTGACACTTCCTGCTAGCTGAATTTAGAGAAAATACTTAATTTGGTAAAACACAATAAGTGATTTTTCAATATTTATAAAGCATGTACTATGTATAATCATCCACAAAGGAGAAAAACATTTTCCCTGGGATACTTCTGACCTGCAGTAGTCTGTACTTTCAAATAACTGCAAAACTTGGAGTCTACATATAAAGAAATTTTATTTTTCCTATTGTTAAAACCTCAGTGTTATTCATTCTTTTGCTGGGTACTGTATTTCTTCAAGGACAAATTAATCTGTTCTTTACAGACTTCAATTCTTTCTTTTAGAAGCTTAAAATTCCTATTCAAAGCAAAATTCACCATGTGATCTGCTCTCTATCCTCTCCCCTTTCCTCTTTCTCCACACAAACTCTTTTCTGCAAAGACCCACATGAGTTTGGAGCGGGTCAGGGCTGTGTTTTCCTTGGGAGGGTGATCAAGGTAGTTTCCTGTCTCTCTCCTGGTTTAACTCATGTTTAATGGCTTATTGAGGAAGGGGAGAGAACTGATGATGTCCCACTGTCCATCCAAAGGACTAATTACAATCAGCTACCCCCAATGCTAATGGACCCTTAAATAACTCAGTTGTATTTTCTGGCTGAGTCTTTGGGAAGTCCTCATTCTTCATTCATTGAGGGACCTGTGTTTTTTTCATCCTATAGTGTTTCCCTGCAAGATTTTTGGCTCCAAATTCATCTCATTGGGGCTTTTGGTGTCATGAAAGATCCATCTTTCACCCGCCTCAAACATTGGCCACTCTAGAGAGTAGTCATTTCCCCCTCCGATTTGTCACCCCCACTCTGCCATCTCTCACCATCTCTAACTCCTCCCTTAACATTGGGAGAAACTATCAGCTTTGGAGTAGACTTTCAGCTAGGGAAGATGGCAGCCTATCTAAAAGCAGACACAATCAAACTTGAAGAATGAATCTTTGGGTTTTTTTTTTTTTTTTGGAGGGGGTGGTACTAGGGTACTCAACCACTAAGCCACAACCCCAGCCATATTTCATATGTTTTTTAGAGACAGGGTCTCACTGAGTTCCTTAGTGCTTTGATTTTACTGAAGCTGGCTTTGAACTCACAATCCTCCTGCCTCTGCCTCCCAAGCCACTGGGATTACAGGCATGAACCACTGTATCAGGCCAAGAATGAATCTTTTGATGCCCCACTCTTCCAAGTTTATAAAGAAAACCAAATGAGCACACCCTTCATTATCCCCTCAAGAGAGAAAGTGAGGATGTAAGCTTTCCTCACTAACACTGCACCCTCATCCTGCTCCCTGTACTCTTTTGCTCAAAATGCTAAAGGCCACTCTTCCCCTCTTCCATTGAAGCCCATCCTTCTCCCTATGATGGGCCACTGGAGTCTTGCGGTGAAAAATGAACCCTCTTTCAGCTCAGCCAAAGGTCATTTATTTAGTACTTTGTTCTCAAAAGTCCTTCAAACTTGGCCCTGTCCAGTAAACTATGGAAAAATACAAATAATTTAAGCAATATCTTCTGCTACATCATTCGCTTAAAATTTTTCTCTAAAGTTATAATTTAGTAACCACACTTAAAGAAGGCAGATATCCCTTTTAAACAATTGGCAGTTATGACCAATAATATTTTTTTTTACCTGGTAGGCAAATCAAAGTAATCCAAGCCAAGAAGCAAGACAAAAGCAATCTTCAAATTACCATAAATATTGGAAAATTATTAATTTCAAGTTTAGATGGAAACAATAAATGAGAGAGAACAAATTGAAAGCATGTCTTTGAAAATTTCAATGTACATGATGTAAGAGTTATCTGAAAATTGGTGCTTTCCAAATTTTAAAGTTGTCTTGGCAAAATAAAGAATTAATGTGATTGGGCCTGGTGTAGCACAGTGGTAGATCACTGGGTATGATCCTTAGCACTGCATAAAAATAAATAAATAAATAGTATAAAAATGTTTTTTTTAAAAAGAATTAATGTGATTGCCTAAATGTGCTGCTAAACACTATTTTTTAAACTATGAAATTACATATAAGACATGCCTTAATAATTTCTTTGATTTCTGAACTACATTATTTAATTCTAGTTGTTGACTTATGGTTAATATTAGATTCCATTCCTTTCCACTTTTTTAATAGAAAATAGCTATTAAAATTTTGCCTTATTTTTAAAAATTATTCTTTATTAAATGACTTACTAAATGTAAACCATTCTATTAACAAAATAAAACTAAAATCAGCTTATTTTTAAACATCAACGCATATTTTGTAGTTTCCTTTAATAAGCCATAGTGAACACAGAAGCAAAATATTAAACTAAACTCTATTGCAGAGTACTTAATCAGCCTTAGTTTAGGAAAAAAAAAACTCTAAGCAAATATATAAAACATTCATATGTCCACACTCAATTCTCTTACTGCATTGCTTGAAATATAAGTGGCAATATTATTTATGAAGAATTTCTAAGACAGCAGTGTCTTCATAGATGGTTTTTTAATAAATATCAGCTTATTAAAACACTAGTATTACTTCTTTTATGCATTCTCCATATAGGTTCCCAATCTGGAATCTAAGGTAGGAAATATTTCCATCAACATTCCTGGGAAAGAGGACAGAAAATACAGATGTCAGATTATTGTAATTTTAAGACTTGAGAGAAATAAAAGCAGAAGTTCTTGAGGTATTAGTATTGGGTTTATCCAATTCATTAGTAAAGATATTTTGGGGCATAAAAAAAGTTACGCTATCAGAGTTTAACAATTAACCAAGATGGTTAAGCAATTTATCAGTTTAACATTTGTTTGAGATACCTTGAAGAACAAAATTTATGTAATTCTTATAAACTGAATGTGGTTGAAGCTTAAATAGCTTTCACATGAATACACCTCATATTTGAATTAGAGAAGTCATGGTTTCATTATACCTTTTTGAAAGTTTGTGTTCATACAAATGTTTCACTGTACTTTCTCTAGAGAATGTTCCAACTAATAGCCATCCTTGTATTCAGGTGCAAGAAGATAGAAGCAGTATGTAAATGCTCTGTACACACAAAGTCTCTTTGGGATTATATGCTCAGTTGTAATATTTTTCCAAAATGATAAGGAAATAGGTTGGGAGTACCTAAAGAATGCATAGCAAATATCTGGCACAAAATAAATATTTATTGAAAAACTAGAACAAATGAGCAAATAAATGAGTAAAGACTTACATGCTGAGATTTAATTCTGCCCTTAGTAAGAAAATTGGTTTCAGGACTTTATGGCCATACTATTTACAAAATTTTATTTTTGCCAAAAGTGTTCTCATCCTATTTCATTACTTATTTTAAACTTTTAAATTTTACTTAATTTAATATTTTTTGGTGACCAATTCAAAGGATGAAAAGTGTATACACTTATCAATTTCAAAGAATGTATTTCAGGATTTGAACACAATTTCAGAGAAGGATTTTCAAGAAATATTTTTTAAACATTGGCAAAATCAATTTTCACATCTGAGATGGCAAACAAGAAAACAGAAGTATCCTCCGCACAAACACTAGATAGAGTTGAAAGAAGTTAAAAGAAGGTTAGATTGTTAAATTTCTGAGGAGCAGAAAGTATGAGTAGTAGCCATGACACTAAAAACCAAGCAGCCCAGGATACAAGAAAAAGGCCAGAGAGCATACCAGACAAAGGTCAAAGCAATTCAGCAAGGCCTGGCCAAAAAGGTAGTGAGGGACACAATCAAGGGGTTAAGTTTCAGCACCTCAGCCATAGAGACAGATTGTGGAACTGACCACCACCACCTCATCCAATACAAGTAGCCATGGTAAATCTGTCTAGCTCCAAAAGCAGTGCCCAATTGCTTTCTTCAAATGATCTTTCCTGAGATCCAAGGACATGGTCTCAGAAAGTGTATTAAAGGAATGGATAAAGTAAAGCATGTTAAAACCAAAAAATATTTGAACATGTGGTCATGTGAGTTCTAGCCAAGTGAATTTTGTTTGGTCTGACTATCTGTCCATCTACCTGTGTATGGATGTATGTATGCATATACTTAACTAATTTGCACTTCGATCCCTGACGGCTGATAATCCTTTCTTTATTAAGAAAGAAAGGATTATCATCCATCAGGGAGAATACCGCCTTTCCACACACACACACACACTCCCACGCCCAAGTGTCTGATAATTTACCATGTGAAAAGTGCTTCTGGATTGTCCTCCCTGTCATTTGTCCTAACTCAAATCTAACAACACTGGAATAGCATATAGAATATGTCTTTGGTTTTTGCTAAACTGCATGTTAATCTTGTGAGCTGTCAGGGAAAGCATCATGGTATCCTCAAGGGTCTATCTTCTACAGCCTCAGAAAGGTATTAACAAGAACACAAGGAACTCATTTCTACACAAGGGAGGAAATGTGTCATAGATACCCAAAGCACAAATCCCAGTGCCAAGCTTCCTGTGTAGCTTCTCCTTCAGCCTCAGGCAAGACATAGACTCTCCTTCCATTCAGCTTTCTCATCTGTAAAATGGGAGGATTAAGAAAAGCAACTTCCTCATAGGATTTGTGAGGATGACATGGTTAATATGAGTAAAGCTCCTAAAATAAGCCCTGACAATGAGTGTTTAATGAATTGTAGCTATTATTAGCTAAAATGAATTCTAGTAACAATCATAAAAACTTTAAAATAGGATTTTGCCCATTCTGTTATGAGACAGATCAAATGTCTTTCCTGCGTTCACTAATCTAGGCTGACTCCCCAGCTAGGGTTCAGTTCCTCTGCCTTGCTGACCCATAGGACTAGGGGTTCAGTGAGAAGCCTTCTGACTTCTGAGCTTCAGTTGCTTGACCTCTGAAAGATAACAAAAATACTGTGTTCCTGAAAGAGGGCAACATTTGGATTGCTCGTTTTTAACTGTACATCATGAACACTGTCCTCTATAATTTCTAGGATGCTAAAATTGTGTAAATCACATTTTCTTTGGTGGGTTGACCTCCATCTCCTTATTGCTTGTTTGTCCCCATTCCCAGAGAGTGGAAAACAGACTGGAGGGAGCACCGGGGGACTTGCTGAACAAGAGGAGTGAGTTGAGCTGTTAATTGAGAGTGTCCACATCAATTTTTCTGGAGATGTAAAGGAGTTTTCTTTGCTGCTTCAAATAAGCCATTGTGTAGCTCTGCCTCAAATTGTTTCTCTTTTAAAAGAGTATAATATCAATTTCTTAGCCCACAGGGAATCTGAGAAAAATTAATGGAATTATATATAAGAGTTAAGAATTTTTTTAAAAAAACAGTTAAAGAACTCAGTTAAAAAGACAGGTATAAGAGGTTGTGAGGGGAATGAGAAAAAAAACAAGGAGAGAAATGAATTACAGTAGATGGGGTAGAGAGAGAAGATGGGAGGGGAGGGGAGGGGGGATAGTAGAGGATAGGAAAGGTAGCAGAATACAACAGTTACTAATATGGCATTATGTAAAAATGTGGATGTGTAACTGATGTGATTCTGCAATCTGGATTTGGGGTAAAAATGGGAGTTCATAACCCACTTGAATCTAATGTATGAAATATGGTATGTCAAGAGCTTTGTAATGTTTTGAACAACCAATAAAAAAAAGATAGGTACGGGGCTGGGCTTGTGGCACCATGTTAGAGCTCTTGCCTAGCATGTGTGAGGCACTGGCTTTGATTCTCAGCACTGCGTATACCAGTAAACATTAAATATAATATTCCAAAAAATGTAGGACATTGGGCTCCAAGTCTTCTTATATATTTATCTGATATATTGTTTACAGAAAAAGGAAGATTGTATGTATAGAAACTTAAGACAATTTAGAAACCCTTCTAAATTCTTGCTACAAAAATGTTTTAGTGCTATTTCTCCATTGTTGAATAAAATAAAACTGAAAACTTGCGGGAAACTGTGTTCTTGTCATTTTTGTAACTAAAAGGATCTTATAAACAATGATGTAGGAAATATTTTAGGTTATTCCGTATATATACACTAACATCATGTGAGTCTGATGCTATGTTCTATTTTCTGGTCTTTTTCTCAAAATGTTTGAATTTTTTTCAGGGAGATTTTCCAGGTCATCCTGATAGACAGCTATCTTCCAATGAATCTTTCTGTGTTTTAAATACCATAAGCATTGTTTTAATCTCTCCTAAAGAACTGCTTTCTAAGGACAGCACCATTCTGATGTTTACAGAACAAGGCCGATTTATATATGAGTTTGGTTTCCAATGTTTACCATAAATCTTAGTCTGGAAATCAATGCTATTCTGTATCTAACACAGTCAAACAAAGCTCTTCTTACACACCTCAGATTGAGTCTTTCTACCCTTCTAACTATCACCAAGGTAGCTGCCCTGAAAAAAGATGTTTCTTTTTGAACATTCAATGAAAACTCTATAAGATTTAACTGAAAATAATAGTGTTGACCTTGATATCTGATAGGAATGAAGCAAAGTTTGGAGCACTCCCAAACAGCAAACTAGGCCAGAAAGTGCTAACACTTCTGTTAAGTAAAGATACCTCTCCATGTCTCTAAGAGCTCTTTTCACAGACTATTTGTTGACATCCACTTCACTTCTTAATAACTTGTGCCACACTGATTCTGTTTCAGAAAGGGAGAGTTCCACAGCCAACAAACAACAGCTTGCAAAATGCTGTGTTTTCTTCACTGAATAAAACCTAATATTAAAAGGCAGTCTTCTAGAAATGTGTTCCAATTTAGATAGATGGTTACTTATCATTTTCTGGCAATTTTTATTTATTGTTAAAATATACAAAATTCATCATGTTAACCATTTGTTAAATTTACAGGTCAGCAACATAAAGTACACTCATATAGTGCAGCCGCCAGTGCCATTCATCTTCAGAACAGTTTTCATCTTACAGAACTGAAATCCTATGCCCATTAAATAATGTTCAGTAGGTCACCCCACCGCCACCCCCGCTGATATCCATCAGTCTACTTTCTGGCTCCATGACTTTGACCATTCTAAGTACTTAGGTAAAATCATATTGTATTTAGCCATTGGTGACTGACTTACTCACTTAGCATAAAGTTCTCAAATTTCATCCACATTGTAGTATATGTCAGACTTCCTTTTTTTTAAGACTGAATCATATTCTATTTTATATCTCTTTCACACTTCACATCCCATACCCGTTCAACTGTTAATCAACACTTGGGCTGTTTCTCTTTTTTAGCTACGGTGATTAGTACTACTTTGAACATGTGTGTATGAATTTCTCTTCCAAACTCTGCAATTCTTTTGTGTGTATATCTAGAAGCGGAATTTCCGGATCTTATGGTAATTCCATTTTCTAACTGTTTAAGGAACTGTCATACTGGTTTACATACCAGGTGTATCATTCTACATTCCCACCCATGGTGCTCAAGCATTCCAGTTTCTCCATATCTACACCACTACTTGCTATTTTCTGTTTTGTTTGTTTGAATAGTAGACATGAGGGGGAGGTGGTATCTCATTATGCTGTTGATTTACATTCCCCTAATGATTAGTGGTATTAAACATTTTTTATATTATTTTTTTAACCACTTGTATATTTTCCTTGGAGAAGTGTCTATTCAAGGTTTTGTCCAATTTTTAATTCAGTTACTTTATTGCTGAGTTTTAGGTATTCTCTATACATTCCGCATATCAATCCATTATCAGACATATAATTTGCAAATATTTTCTTCCATACCATAGATTTCCTTTGATTCTACACTGTCGTCAAAAAGACGCTTCCATGTAGCATAATTACTCTACATGACAAAATTAGCCATGAGGATGGGATCATTCCAAACTTGGACAGAAAATCCTTCAAAGATGTTCATTGACTGCTGCTGGCTAACTGACCATTCTGATTGGGCTCTGTTACATGGGAGAACTCTGTCCTGCTGGGTCTTGATGCTCTTCACTTGGGTTTGTGGCTTTGTGTTGCCTCTTTTGACTGCTCTGAAGACTCTATTCTAAGAGAAGATTGTGTCATGTCCTAGTCTCACAACATGTTGCAGGACAATTATTCTCAATTATGATGCCAACAAGAGGGGGATTATTATTTATCACTCCCTGGGATCCAAAGTTACTGAGCCAATGTGAATCAGCTATTTCTCAGTACACCTGTGAGTGGTGCAGTTTAAGGAAGGACTTCTACAGAGAGAGAGAGTTCCCCTATTGCTGAATCCCACTGATGCACACAGCAATGTGCTTTGCTATAAATTGAGGGAGCAGGTGGGTTGCAGTATGGGTGGGTGATCACTCTACACCCTTGGATGAGGTTTCGAATTGCATTTGGGAGAAAAAGAATTTTATCTCCTTCCTCTTGGCCTAATACAATCCAGGCCTGGAAAGTCCATCATGATGCCAGCGAGGCTTCATGCTACCTGGCTGGTGGCCCCTTCTTTCTGCACACTTTGCTGCTGTATCTGTTCTTTCCTGACTCCATGGGTTACCACAGATTCCGCTCATGGTGTTTCAATATAAAAGTTGAAAAAAAATTTAAAAGGAAGGAACATTTTATTCAGCTCTCCCTAAAACACTTGAGTGTCTTTTGGGTCATTCCATATTATAAATCTTGTAACCAATGTACTTGGGCACCTTTAGATGCTCTGTTGACATACTAATGTTCACCCCTTGAAGTTAAATTGTTAAGAAAAATAAATTAAAGGCACATTTGAGGCCACTATTGTCCTCCCTGTGTAAACTTTATCAGTTCCCCTGCTGATTGAGGTTCCTTAAAAGAGGATGATCCCCAGCATGGGCCACTTGGAACCACCAGGAGTTTGTCAGGTTAACATTCAAAGAGAAAGGAAGAAATTTCAGCCACCTAGAGACAGTGGCCATTAGAAAATATTTCACTTAAGAGAAAATAATAATAAGCAGAAGATGAGGAGGGAAACTGATTAACATTAGACTAAGGACAAGATAGGGGGCCATTAGGAAGAGGTTGTCAAGCATCACCAGGCCCCTTCCCTTTCTTTTCTTTTCTTTTTTTTTTTTTGTTGTTGTTGTTGTTTTTTCCTTCTATCCATCAGCAACAGAGAGTAAATTTCAGACTTATAAAATAAACTTTTTATTTCTCTGCAAGATATTTTTCCTTTCCTCATTTCTTTTCTTTTCTTCATACTCCCATTTTAAAATCTATTTTTTTTCTTCTTTTTAATTAAATTTGAACAACATTTTATCATATTCTATTACTTTTACTTTTTTCCATTATGCATTATTTTGTGAGCGTGTACATGGTTATGTGTATGTGGGTGCATCTACTCTACATGGATAGATTTGAAAAAATACAAAGCTAAAATAGAAAAGGGGGAAGGGAACAAGGTGGAAACCATCACTTTAGATGACTATAAACCCAAAAAGTTAAAGGCAGAGGCTGGGGGGCAGACTTTAAACTACATGCACCAAGCAAATGGCAGGTGGAGCAAACATAGTGCTAGTCCCGGTTTAGTTCTTTATTGACAAAATCAACAACCATTAACAAACCCTCAGTACAGGGTGAGAAAATAATCAAAAAAAATTGCATGCACACACATAGTACTTTAATAAAAATATATGACAAACTACTTATAGACACAACATATAACTAAAACAAAGTACCATAATTTAATCCAAATTCAAAATTTATATGAAAAACTCATCCACTAAATAATCTGAATAAACAAGGATTAAAAACATGTTGATTGAGGAGTCAAGATGGCAGACTAGAGCAAAGGTGCATGCCTCAGCAGCTCCTTACCACCTGACTTACAAAGCAGGAAGGTGGTTAACTAAGGGAACTCACTAAAACTTAATACTGAAGTGAAAAAAAAAATCTATAGAGTCACAGAGGTCAGAAACGCACACAGACATAATATGTTAGAGAATCACCAGGTGGGGCACCAGCCTGGAAGCCAGCAGTGGTAGCAAAGGGGAGGGGCAGTACACACAGAGGAGGTGGCATGGCTAACAGATAGAGAAATTAGAAGAATTGACTTGGGGTAACCTGTGGATTAGAGAGGAAGGCTGATTTTAATGGAGTTAACAGGGGAAGCAAATATGTGAAAAAAAAAATCACAAAATATCTCTCATGAGAGGAGGAGCATTTGGAGAATGGAAAACGACACACTCAACTCCTGGGGAAAGATGTGCTCCTCTACAGAGAAGGTGGCTGTATATTCCATTCATGCTGCCTGAGAAAGTGGCTGCCTGCTTGGTTTCTGTGGCTGGAAAAAAAACAAGCACTCCTGCTACCAGAGTAAGCAGCCACCCACTGGGCACCTGCAGCCAGAGAAAGTGCATGCTACTGGACTGCAATGTTCCCACCAACTGCAAAAGTGCCACTCCACCTGCCCACTTCTCCCACCACCAAGAGACGGGAGACCAGAGACCCCTGATGCTGACCAAAAAAATTGCCAGAAGGGACCTGAAACAGAGAGTCTGAAATAGGCACAAAGAAAAGTTTGCCTGCCCTTTTCAGGCTCTGGATCCCAAGGAAGAAAGCTCCCACCGTTGTTGGCACTACAGCAGACACACAGGAGCCTCTGCCCTCCATGGCAGATACACAAAACTTCATATTGATAGTGATGAAGAGGTTTTGTCTCTAGACTCTAAAAGTGGATTTTATCTGAAACCCTAGAGATCCAGACAACCTGCAGAGAACAGCATCCCACCCCACCCCCAATAGAGAATGTAGAGCAATTCTCAAACACCCACCCAGAAAGTTCCAAAGTTCAATTTAGGTTAAACCCCAATTATTGGAATCTCCAATTTAGAGCTTTCCACCATGGAAATATAATTTGTCAACATCCAAATTGTGCTAACACACTGTATACCAGGAGACTGGAAACTGAGACCTACTACAACCAGCTTTGTCTCCCAGACACAAAGGCTGACAGCTCAGAGGGGAACACAGAGGTGTTGGGCTTAACAATTCCCAACCCTCAACCCAAGGGTTACAAAGCCAAAAAACAAATACAAAGAATGAAAATTCATCCTTGTCAACAGTTTTCACTACCTCAGCAGAAATAAACTTTATTTCTCCATATTTTTCCTTTCCTCATTTATTTTCTTTTCTTCATATTCCCATTTTGAAATCTATTTTTTTTCTTCTTTTTAATTCAATTTGAACAACATTTTATCATATTCTATTACTTTTTACTTTTTTCCATTATGTATTATTTTGTGAGAGTGTATGTGGGTGTGTATGTGGGTGTGTCTACATGGATTGGTTTGAAAAAATACATGGTTTTTATATAATTTCACTTTCACATTAATTGCTTCCTTCTACACCTGTTGATTATTTAGCCTTCATTTATTTTAGGTGGGAATCAAATATACAACCATTTGAGCTGTTTTGATCTTACAGTTGCTGGTTTGTCCATACCTTGGTTTGCATTCCCTCTTATCTTCCCTTCATTATTTTTCCCCCACTAACAATCAAATTTTCTTGTCCCCAAGTCCTCTATTTTATTGTTCTCTGTAATTCTTTTATTCTTTTTTCTTTACATCCAACATCTGATACCTTCCAACTGCCTCTCCTTTGATCACTTTTTAAAAATAATTCCAACTTTCTCTCACCTTTCTACCCTATTTTCTCCTTGCTTTAGAAGCTATAATCTCATTAAATAATAGAATTATATAGCCTATGTAATTTATACCCCACTCATATACTGTTGTGACAATTAATACAACAGATGACATAGTAGGCATCTGATGTTGAATGTACAATCTAGTCTACAGTTTTGAATTGCTGGTACTGATGATAAATGTTGACCTTACCATTCTTATATAGATGTAAATTAGTGTTATAGATGTCAAAGTAGCACTGGACATTAATCTCAAAACTAAATATCTATGGCTGATATTAGTGCTAATTTTGCCTCTCCCCACCTCCAAGAGGGACTGGGAAGTGGTTGGGAAACCTCAAGATCATAGAGTAGAGATCCAGCTGCCTCAAGAAACACTCACAACTCAGCCAAGCAATAGTGAATCTCACCCCACACATGATCCAGTGCCTCTGAGCCTAAATATTATTTTTATTCATAGAATTGGGGAGAAAAAAAAATACTAAACAAAAAACAGGACGCAAGGAAAAACAACCTGAGGGAAATTTCAGGTCCCCCAACCTCAACATATACTTATCTATTAAATACAGAGAGAAATCCTGGAATAAAAAGAACTATACACATAAGGAAACATGTATAAAAGAAGAAAACTTGAGGAAACATGTAAACAAATATCCCCACGAAATTTACAATCGCCCAACAAAAGATTCCCCAGACACAGAAGAGGATGAAATTCCAGAGAAAGGTTATAAAAATATGATTATTAAAATATTCAGTGGTGGCCACCCAAGCCAGACCGGAGGAGGAAGCCCAGTGCCAAGCCAGACAGGAGGAGGAAGCCCGGCCCCGCCCCGTGTGCTAGTCCAGAGGAAGCCCATCAACCCTTAAAACCCATCAAAGGGGGTGTGGCTACCAGCACGGTTCTGCGGCTGATCCAGGTACCTGGTTTCCAACTCCCCCACCCTTAGCTGCCATAACTCAAAATATTTCCCACAAGCTTTTGGGGGTTGTAGCTATCAACGCAAAACAACAACTGTACAGGCACCTGGTTTCTACCTCAGAGACTAGAGTAGGGAAGATACAGGTGGAAGCTCATTTCCTTTCACACTGGCTATACCCACCACCCTGAATACAGAGGCTCAAGCTAGGAATCGACAACGCCACCTATTAGAAGCAAGGAAAACAGTGTTCTGAGAGACTTGTTTTTTTCTCTCTTTCTTTCTCTCTTTTCTTCTCTCTCTTCCACAACTTCAACATATGTGAAACCAAGAACTGTGCATGAACAACCGAATTACCAAAGTAATATAATATAGAGGAATTGCATATACCCCAACTTCCCCCCATTTTTTTTCTTTATTTCTATCTTACTTTCCTTTTCCTTCTCTATTATTTCTCTTTTCTTCCTTGTTATTATTTTTTCTTTTTTTTCATTTGTATTCTCTCCATCCCACTTTCAATCTCCTAACTTTTGCTATCTATACATAGGGTAACTATCTAAATACAGATAGGAGGTTGAGTCTATACATTCTTCCATAAATTACCAGTTTATTGGTTAGAGTTCTCCAAAGGTGCTAAGTTAGTTTAACCTCATACCCTCACTCCTTTCCCTCTAAGTATAACATCCTTCGTCTGAAATTAAGTTTTCTATATGCCACCAGATATGGTATGCCTTTTATGAAACTAATGAATATATTCTTAAGTAATAATTAAAACCAATATCTATAGACTTAGAATCTAACTATAAATGTATTAAGAATGAAAACTTGTGCTTAGATGATGTACTGTTGATATTGGGAACTGTTAACATTGTCTTTCTCCGCAAAAGAGGGATTTTGGAGCTATACAAGAACAATACAAATATATAAGGGGAAAAACATTAACACAACAGTTTCACAAAGCTAGAAATAATCATGAGCAGTATGAAAAGACAAGGAAAGAAAGGACCACAAACAAAACAGGTCAATTCAACGTTAGATGAGGTAATATCTGCAGCTGATGGAATGTCAGACAAAGAGTTCAGGATATACATGCTTCAGATGATCTGGAGTCTCAAGGAAGACATTATACAGCAAATTCAGACAATGAAAGATCACTTTGACAATGAATTACATAAACAAATCCAAGAAGCAAAAGATCAACTCTATAGGGAGATAGAGGATATAAAAAACAAACAAACAGAAATCCTGGAAATGCAGGAAACAATAAACCAAATTAAAAAGTCAAATGAGAGTATTACCAGCAGAGTAGAACACTAGAAGATAGAACTTCAGACAATGAAGACAAAGTTTTTCAACTTGAAAAGAACATAGCTCAGCGAGAATGTAAAGAAATCATGAGCAGAACATCCAAGAATTATGGGATAACATAAAGAAACCAAACCTAAGAGTTATTGGGATACAAGGGGGTACAGAGGTCCAAACCAAGGGAATGAGCAATCTATTCAATGAAATCATACTAGAAAACTTCCCAGACTTAAAGAATGAAAAAGAAATCCAAACACTAGAAGCCTACAGGACACCGAATGTACAAAATCATAAGGGATCCACACCAAGACACATAACAATGAAGATGCCCAACAAACAGAATAAGGAGAGAATCTTAAAAGCCACAAGAGAGAGGAAGCAGATTACATTTAGGGGTAAACCAATCAGGATAACTGCTGATCTTTCAACACAGACTCTGGAAGCTAGAAGATCCTGGAACAACATATTTCAAATGCTGAAAGAAAAAGGGTTCCAACCAAGAATCATGTATCCAGCGAAATTAAGTTTCAGGATTGAAGATGAAATAAAAATATTCCATGATAAACAAAAGTTAAAAGAATTTGCAGGTAGAAAACCAGCTCTTCAAAACATCCTTGGCAAAACATTACAGGAAGAGGAAATGAAAAATAACAATGAAAACCAATAGCAGGAGGTAGTACAGTAAAGGAAAAACTAATCAAAGAGGAAAAAAATGAGAAAGGAAAAATCCTACATCACATGGAGATTAAACAATATGCTACTGAATGAACAAATGGTTACAGAAGTTATCAAAGAGGAAATTAAAAAATTCTTAGAAGTAAATGAAAACTCAGACACAACATATCAAAATCTCTGAGACACTATGAAAGCAGTACTAAGAGGAAAATTCATTTCATGGAGTTCATTCCTTAAAAGAAGGAAAAGCCAACAAATAAATGACCTCACACTACATCTCGAAGCCTTAGAAAAAGAAGAACAAATCAGCATCAAATACAGTCGAAGGCAAGAAATAATTAAAATTAGAGCTGAAATCAATGAAATCGAAACAAATGAAACAATTGAAAAAATTGACAAAACTAAAAGTTGGTTCTTTGAAAAAATAAATAAGATTGATAGACCACTAGCCACACTAACAAAGAGAAGAATAGAGAGAACCCAAATTACTAGCTTATGGGATGAAAAAGCCAACATCGCAACAGACAATTCAGAAATACAGAAGATAATAAGAAATTATTTTGAAACCCTATACTCTAATAAAATAGAAGATAGTAAAGGCATCAATAAATTCCTTAATACATATGAACTACCCAGATTGAGTCAGGATGATATAAACAACCTAAACAGACCAATATCAAGTGAGGAAATAGAAGAAGCCATCAAAAGACTACCAACCAAGAAAAGCCCAGGACCGGATGGATATACAGCAGAGTTTTACAAGAATTTTAAAGAAGAACTAATACCAATACTCTACAATCTATTTCAGGAGATAGAAAAAGAGGGAGTCCTTCCAAATTCATTCTATGAGGCCAATATCACCCTGATTCCCAAACCAGATAAAGACACCTCAAAGAAAGAAATTACTACAGACCAATATCCCTAATGAATTTAGATGCAAAAATCCTCAATAAAATTCTGGCAAATCAGATATAAAAACATATCAAAAAGATCGTGCACCATGATCAAGTAGGATTCATCCCTGGGATGCAAGGATGGTTCAATATATGGAAATCAATAAACGTTATTCAACACATCAATAGACTTAAAGATAAGAACCATATGATCATCTCGATAGATGCACAAAAAGCATTCGACAAAGTACAGCATCCCTTTATGTTCAAAACATTAGAAAAACTAGGGATAACAGGAACTTACTTCAACATTGTAAAAGCTATATATGCTAAGCCTCAGGCTAGCATCATTCTAAATGGAGAAAAACTGAAGGCATTCCCTCTAAAATCTGGAACAAGAAGGGATGCCCTCTCTCACCACTTCTATTCAATATAGTTCTCGAAATACTGGCCAGAGCAATTAGACAGACAAAAGAAATTAAAGGCATTAAGATAGGAAAAGAAGAACTTAAATTATCACTATTTGCGGATGATATGATCCTATACCTAGAAGACATAAAAATGTCTACAAAGAAACTACTAGAGCTAATAAATGAATTCAGCAAAGTGGCAGGATATAAAATCAACACGCATAAATCAAAGGCATTCTTGTATATCAGTGACAAATCTTCTGAACTGGAAATGAGAAAAACCACCCCATTCACAATATCTTCAAAAAAAATAAAATACTTGGGAATCAACCTAACAAAAGAGGTGAAAGATTTATACAATGAAAACTACAGAACCCTAAAGAGAGAGATAGAAGAACATCTTAGAAGATGGAAAAATATACCCTGTTCATGGATAGGCAGAACTAACATCATCAAAATGGCGATATTACCAAAAGTTCTCTATAGGTTCAATGCAATGCCAATCAAAATCCCAATGACATTTCTTGTAGAAATAGATAAAGCAATCATGAAATTCATATGGAAAAATAAAAGACCCAGAATAGCAAAAGCAATTCTAAGCAGGAAGTGTGAATCAGGAGGTATAGCGATACCAGATTTCAAACTGTACTACAGAGCAAGAGTAACAAAAACAGCATGGTACTGGTACCAAAACAGGTGGGTGGACCAATGGTACAGAATAGAGGACACAGAAACCAATCCACAAAATTACAACTATCTTATATTTGATAAAGGGGCTAAAAGCATGCAATGGAGGAAGGATAGCATCTTCAACAAATGGTGCTGGGAAAACTGGAAATCCATATGCAACAAAATGAAACTGAATCCCTTTCTCTCACCATGCACAAAAGTTAACTCAAAATGGATCAAGGAGCTTGATATCAAATCAGAGACTCTGCATCTGATAGAAGAAAAAGTTGGCTCCGATCTACATACTGTGGGGTCGGGCTCCAAATTCCTTAATAGGACACCCATAGCACAAGAGTTAAAAACAAGAATCAACAAATGGGACTTACTTAAACTAAAAAGTTATTTTTCTCAGCAAGAGAAACAATAAGAGAGGTAAATAGGGAGCCTACATCCTGGGAACAAATCTTTACCCCTCACACTTCAGATAGAGCCCTAATATCCAGAGTATACAAAGAACTCAAAAAATTAAGCAATAAGAAAACAAATAACCCAATCAACAAATGGGCCAAGGACCTGAACAGACACTTCTCAGAGGAGGACATACAATCAATCAACAAGTACATGAAAAAATGCTCACCATCTCTAGCAGTCAGAGAAATGCAAATCAAAACCACCCTAAGATACCATCTCACTCCAGTAAGATTGGCAGCCATTATGAAGTCAAATAACAACAAGTGCTGGTGAGGATGTGGGGAAAAGGGTACACTTGTACATTGCTGGTGGGACTGCAAATTGGTGCGGCCAATTTGGAAAGCAGTATGGAGATTCCTGGGAAAGCTCAGAATGGAACCACCATTTGACCCAGCTATTGCCCTTCTCGGACTATTCCCTAAAGACCTTAAAAGAGCATACTATAGGGATACTACTACATCGATATTCATAGCATCACAATTCACAATAGCTAGACTGTGGAACCAACTTAGATGCCCTTCAATAGATGAATGGATTAAAAAAATGTGACATTTATATACAATGGAGTATTACTCAGCACTAAAAAATGACAAAGTCATGGAATTTGCAGGGAAATGGATGGCATTAGAGCAGATTATGCTAAGTGAAGCTAGCCAATCCCTAAAAAACAAATGCCAAATGTCTTCTTTGATATAATGAGAGCAACTAAGAACAGAGCAGGGAGGAAGAGCATGAGAAAAAGATTAACACTAAACAGGGATGAGAGGTGGGAGTGAAAGGGAGAGAGAAGGGAAATTTCATGGAAATGGAAGGAGACCCTCATTGTTATACAAAATTACATATAAGAGGATGTGAGGGAAAAGGGAAAAAATCAAGGGAGAGAAATGAATTACAGTAGATGGGGTAGAGAGAGAAGATGGGAGGGGAGGGGAGGGGGGATAGTAGAGGATAGGAAAGGTAGCAGAATACAACAGTCACTAGTATAGCAGTATGTAAAAAAGTGGATATGTAACCGATGTGATTCTGCAGTCTGTATATGGGGTAAAAATGGGAGTTCATAACCCACTTGAATCAAATGTATGATATATGATATGGCAAGAGCTTTGTAATGTTTGGAACAACCAATAAAAAAATAAAAAATAAAAATAAAAAATAAAACCAAAAAAAATATTCAGTGGTTGTGGAAATATGGCTCAGTGATAGAGTGCTTGCCTGGGATGTATGAAGCTCTAGATTCAATCCCCAGCACTGTTCTCCTCAACCACCAAAAAAAAATGTTCAGTGAACTAAAAGAAGATCTAAGGAGTGAATTAAGGAAGCAAATAAAGGATATTAAAGATTATTTTAATAAAGAAATAGATATACTGAAAAGAAACCATTCAGAATTCTTGGAAATGAAAGACACAATGATTCAAACATAAAATTCACTTGAGAGCATCACCAAAAGATTAGATAGATTATGTAGAAAAATATAACTTTATCACATGAAGACACAACCCCAAGCCTTGATGACAGAATACATGAATTTGAGTACACAGGATGCAATAAATGGAAAAAAATAAAATAACATGATCAGAATATATAGGAACTCTGGGACAACATCAAGAGACCTGAGATTCATTGGGGTAAAAGAGAATATGAAGATATAAGCTGAAGGCATTAAGAATATTTCCAATGACATAGCCACAGAAAATATTCACCTTATCAAAAAAGGAAATAGACATCCCCATACAGGATGCATAACCCAAATAGATCTGATCAGAAGAGAAGTTCTCCAGGACACATCATAATCAAAATGACTAATGTAGAAAATAAAGAATATTAAAAATCACGAGAGAGAAACCTCAGGTCACATTTAGAAGCAGACCAATAAGGTTAACTTCTGACATATCAACTCAGACACTAAAAGCAAGGAGAGTCTGAAATGAGATATTCCAAACTCTAAAAGAAAATAATTGCCAAAAAAGATTGTTATACTCAGCAAAGCTTTCTTTTTTTTATTCCGTGAGGAAATAACAACTTTCCATGATAAAAATAATCTGAAAGAATTCATGACAACAAAGCCAGCACCACAAAGAATTCTCAAAAATAAGCTGAACATAGAGGAACCCAAGTAAATCCCAAAACTCTCATAGAGAGGAAGATGAGAAGGCTAAACATCTAAGTGAGAATCAAGACAGAATTGAACATGGCAAATAATCAAAATAGCAGTAATCACAAACATATATCCATAATAACTCTGAATATAAATGGTTTCAACCCCCCAATTAAAAGACATAAATTAGCAGGCTGGATCAAAAAACAAAATCTAACTACATGCTGTCTGCAAGAGATCATCTCACCAAGACACTCCCTAGATAAAATTGAAAGAATAGGAAAAATATTCCATGCAAATGGAGTTCATAAACAGCCCAGAATAGCTATTTACATATCTGAGAAAGTTGATTTCAAGTAAAAATTAATCATCAGAGATAAAAGAGGACATTGCATCCTGGTAATGGGGATGATCGAACAAGAAGATGTAATTATAGTAAAAATATATGCCCCAAATGTCAGTGCACTAAATTACATTTAAAAATCACTCCATCAATAATAATACAAGGTGACTTGAACACATTCCTGTCACCCATAGACAGGCCATCAAAACACAAAATCAATATAATATATATCCAAACTAAATAATACTACAAATAAAGGTAACTAATAGACATCTACCGAACATTTGACCCCAAAATAGTTGAATTTACTTTCTTCTCAGGTGCTCATGAAACCTTTTCCAGGATAGACTATATTTTAGGCAACAATGTAAGTCTTGCAAACAAAATAAATTGATAAAATCCCATGCATTCTATCAAACCATAATGAAATGAAACTAGAAATCAATAGCAAGAAAAATAATAGAAGCCACATAAACATATTGAGATTAAACAATACTCTTTTTAAATGAAGAATGGATCAAAGAAGAAATGTGAGAAGAGATCAAAAAAATTCTTAGAAACAAATGAGAACAAAGATACAGCATATCAAAATCTCTGGGACAGTATGAAAGTATTAGGAGGAGAATTTATTACTTTGAGTGTCAATATCAAAAGAAAATAGAGAGATTCCAAATAAATAAGTGTATGTTCCATCTCAAGTTCTTAGACAAAGAAGAACTGACCCCAAAATCAATAGAAGACAAGAAAATAATAAAGATCAGAGTCAAAACTTATAAAATTGAGTATAAAACATCAATGCACAGGATCAATGCAACAAAGAGTTGGTTCTTCAAAAGGATAAATAAGGTTGATGAACACCTAGTTAAACTAACCAAAAGAAAGAGAGAAAATCCAAATAAACATAACTAGAGATGAAAAGGAGATATCACCACAGACACTTCTGAAATCCAGAGGATCATTAGAAACCATTTCAAAAATTTATACTCTAATAAACTGCAAAATCTGGAAGATACTGACAAATTTCTAGACACATGAACTGCCCAAATTGAACCAGGAAGGTGTAGAAAACCTATACAGACCAAAATCAAGTTATAAAACTGAAACATCACGTAAAATCCTACTAACAAAGAATATCACAGAATCAGATGAATTCTGAGGTGAGTTCTCTCAGACCTTTAAATGAGAACTAACACTAAACAATCTTTCTCAAATTATTCCATGAAATTGAAAAGCAGGGAACACTCCAAAGTACATTATATGAAGTCATTATAACCTTGATACCAAAACTAGACAAAACACAACTAGGAAAGAAAACTACAGACCAATCTCCCTGATTGGGATTAATGATTCAAAAATCATTAATAAAATATTGGTAAATCATAAACAAACACATATAAAAGATAATATACCACAAATAAGTAGGCTTCATCCCAGGTGTACAAAGGTCGTTCAACATATCCAAATCCATAAATGTAATTCACTACATCAGTAGAATTACGAACAAGAACCATATGATCATCTCAATAGATGCAGAAAAGGCAATGATTCAAGTTAAAAAAAAAACACTGGATAAACTAGGTATAGAAGAAACTTACCTTGACATTGTAAAGGTCATATACAATGAATCCAAAGACAAAATCATACTGAATGAAGAAAAACTGAAAGCTTTTTCTCTAAAATTAGGAACAAGACAAGGATATCCACTCTCACCACTTTCTTTCAATATAGTTCTCAAAACTCTAGCCAGAGTGATTAGATAAAAAGGAAATTAAAGGGATACAAATAGGAAAAGTCAAACTGTCACTGTTTATTGATTATATGATATTACATCTAGAAGACCCCCAAAAATTTTACCAGAAGATGCCTATAGCTGATAAGTTAATTTAGCAAACTATCAGAATACAAGATCAATACTCATAAATCAATAGCTTTTCTATATTCCAACAACAATTCAGCTAAGAAAGAAATAAGGAAATCCATCCCTTCCACAATATCCTCAGTCAATCAAAAAATACCTGGGAATTAATCTAACCAAGGAAATAAAAGATCTCTACAATGAACACTATAAAACACTAAAGAAAGATTGAAGAAGACCTAGAAGATGGAAAGACCTCCCATGTTATTGGATAGGCAGAATTAATATTATCCAAATGGCCATACTATGAAAAACAGATTTCATGCAATCCCTACTCAAATACCAATGACATTCTTCAAAGAACTGGAAAAAAAAACAGTCCTTAAATTCACCTGGAAGAATAAAAGACCCAGAATAGCCAAAGCAATTTTGAATAAGAAGAGTGAAGCAGGAGATATCACAATACCCGATCTCAAATTATACTATAGGGCTATAATAGCAAAAACAGCATGGGATTGACATCAAAGTAGATATGAAAAACAATGGAATAGAACAGAAGAAAAGAAGAAACAGAAACAAATCTATGTACTGATAGTATATGTCATATGTCACTTGACAAAGTACTCATATATATGTTAGACAAATGACAGTCTTTTTAACAAATGGTGTTGGGAAAACTGGATATTTTTATGTAGAAAAATAAAACTACATTCCTATCTTTTACCCTGCAAAACAATCAAATTGAAATTTATTGAAGACTTAGGAATTAGACCAGAAACCTGCTGGAATAAACCAGGGTCAACACTCCATCAACACTCCATCAACACTCCATCCTTTAACTCCAGGTTAAAGGCAATAATTTCCTTAACAAGACTCCTAAAGCTTGAGAAATAAAACCAAGAATCAATAAGTGGGATGTCATTAAATTAAAATACTTCTGCACAGTAAAGAAAATAAATCAGTGAAGACAGAGGCTACAGAATGAAAGAAAAATTTTCCCAGCTACTCCTTTATCAGGTGATTAATACCTAGAATATATAAAGAACACAAAATCAGCTGGACATGGTAGCATATGCCTGTAATACCAGCATCTTGGGAGTCTGCAGCAGGAGGACTGCAAATTCAGCCAGCCTCAGAAATTTAGCAAGGCCCTAAGCAACACAGGAAGACTCTTTTTCAAAATAAAAAATAAAATAAAAATAAAAAGGGTTGGGGATATGACTCAGTGGTTAAGCATGCCAGGAATCCCTGGTTAAAAAAATAAATAAATAAACACTCAAAAAACAAATAGCCCAATCAATAAATGGGCAAACGCACTAAACAGACATTGCCCAAAAGAAGAAACACCAATGGCAATAAATAAATAAATAAATAAATAAATAAATAAATAAATAATAAATAAATTGTTCAACATCTCTAGTAATCACGGAAATACAAATCAAAAATACTCTAAATTTCATCTCACTCCAGGCAGATTGACAGTGCACAAGAATACAAAAAATAACTGCTGGCAAGAATGTAGGGGAAAAAATACAGCCATACCTTATTGGTAGAACTGCAAATTATTACAATCACTTTGGAAAGCAGTATGAAGATTACTCAAGGGAAAAAAAAAGAAGACAGGAATAGAACCACCATATGACCCAGCTATCTCACTCCTTAGTATGGGGTGGGGGGGACTAAAATCAGGATATTTTAGTGGTACAGTCATTACAACAACTGTATTAACAGCAGCACAATTCACACTAGCTAAACCATGGAATCAATTCAGATGCTCATCAATAGATACATGGATTTTTTAAAAAGTGGTATAGTTACACAATAGTGTTTTTTAACCAGCCACAAATAAGAATGAAACATGGCATTTTCCAGCAAATGGATGGAAATCAATGAAAACATGAAGTAAAATAATAAAAATCAGAAAATCAAGGGTCAAGTGTTTTCTCTCATATGTGGAAGCTAGAGCCAAATAAGGGAAAGATGGCGGTAGGATAGGGGATTGTATATCATGAAATTACGGGGAAGATCATTGAGGTAGAGAGGAATGGAGGATTGAAGGGAAAGGGAAAGAAATATGGAATGAACCTAACAGAATCATGTTATATACATATATGAATATGCCATAAGGAATTTTACCTTTATGAGTATGTAGAAAATACCAATCAAAACTGAATAAATAAAGGAATAAAACATAAAGGAATCAACATCTCTAGCAATCAGGAAAATACAAAGGAAGATCAGTAGAGAAGGGAGAAAAGAGGGAAGGAGGAAGACAGGAAATGGGAGGGAAAATGGGAGTTGAAATAATTTCCTTGCATGTATAATTTCATCAAAAGGAACCTAAATACTATGCCTTAATTTTTTTTTTTTTGACTGGGCTGGGTGGTGATGCACACTGGTATTCCCAGTGGCTCAGGAGGCTGAGGCAGATGACCATGAATTCAAAGCCATCCACAGCAAAAAGTAAGGCACTAAGCAAAACAGTGAGACCCTGTCTCTAAATAAAATACAAAATAGGGCTGGGAATGTAGCTCAGTGGTTGAGTGCCCCTGAATTCAATCCCTGATACGCCCCCCAACAAAAATTTTTTTGATTAGCTTTTGTGTCCATAAAACATAGGCTCTAAATTAATTTCAGCATTTGCTAAAACATACCAATTAACAAAATTTCATAGATTTAATAATGGGGTTAAATTTATAGTTATACTATAATATCTAAACTTTAACAGTGTTGTTCCATAACCTTGGGAAAGTAACTAAATATAAAATAGAGGATAATAGGTATATTTCACTTTAACTATAGCCTTGCTAAATTTCCCATAGTCTTAGTACACATTTTCTTAAAATATTCTGTATTAGGCATAAATGCTCCAACATAAGATAAAATAAATTAAATTAAAGTAAGTTTTTGGCATTTACAAATTAGCTTGATAATGGAATCCCATGGACCTCATAAAAAATAGTTAATGTGGCTCAGAGTCAACTAAATGAGGACTTTCAAAGATTAAAACTCAATATATAAATCCTAATCATGAGCTTTGTAATGTTTTGAACAACCTATATATATATATATATATATATATATATATATATATGTATATAAATCCTAAAAATAAAAGTGAATTTATCCCCATTGCTTCTCCAAATTTGCCTGTTTTAAAATCTAAAATAAATAAAGGATACCTAATTATGGATTATAGGATCTTAATGTTATGGTTCTATCCATCAATATCCTTATACCCCAAATTAATCATTATTATGACTAAAGTTTCTATTCATCACAAACTGGTAAATATTTTGCTCTCATGGGTTGCCTAACATATCATTTCTGGTGATTATTTCAATCTCACAGTTTTACAAACAAGATCAAAACTACACCTACCTTCCTCTAGGAGCACAGTTATGACATGTATTGATAACATCCTCCTCCAAGGAGATTCATTTGACATATTTATTAATGACACATGTCACTGCAACATCTTTAGTCCTTTTGGGGTTCCAGTGGCAACATATGACTCATTTTCAAATTTTACTTGAAACTTAAAATTAACAGCTTCTTTTGTCAGTGCCTTCAGAAAACTATTGTAAAGGCTTTTCTTCTTTGCTTTCTCGAGTTTCTGGACCACTTTGAATGAGCATTGGTTATCTCAGGGCTTCTGATGCATGAAATTTTCTCTTGGTCTCCTGCTATCCACCATTAAAATAACAAATGACTGAATACCTGCTGGGTTCTTCTGTAAATAGAGGGTCTCACAGATCCTGAGCCTATACCCCTCAATAATCATCTGTCCATCATGCTTTGTGCTTTGGAAATAGAATACCATGACCTCAACATGACTAAGCTATGGAGGGTAATATGATTTACATGGAAACTTAATGGTATTAAGAAGTGGGATGTTTTAGGGAATGATTAAATCGTGAAGAATCCACTCTTACAAATAGAATTAACACTCTTATAAAAGAGGCTTCAGAGAGCAGCCTGGCCTTTACATCCATTCCACAATGTGGGGACACAGTGTTGTTTCCCAATAGAGGATGCAGCAAAAAGGCATCATCTTTGAGGCACAGAGTGAGCCCTTCCCAGATACTGAATCTGTCAACAGCTTGATCTTGGACTTCTCAGCTTCCAAAGCTGTGAGAAATAAATTTCTATTATTTATAAATTACCTTGTCCATGATATTGTGTTACAGCAACAGAAGTAGACTAAGATATAAGACCTCCCTAAATCAGCATGGAAGCAAATCTGGACTCTCTGGAATGTTTCATATGCAAAAGGGAATGGCTTCCCCTGTTCAGTACCACACAAGATGCCAGGATGCTGAATGAGGTCACCCTTGCCATAGGCACCTTGACTATCTAAAAATCTTCTTGCAATTAAGTGAATAGCACTAGAGTAAATGACTTTATGAATGGATCTGCTGACCACTATATGTAAGGAGTTCAGTAGAATGTTGCTTCTGCCCATTCCTTAGCCCAAATAGGCCCTAATAATTAATGGAACCCAAGAAACAACATACTTGGCCAGACTTCAGGCAGTTTTCTTAACATTGGATATCCTGGACAACAAGAGATACCATCTTCACGTTTATTTCAACTATTAAGCCATTGTTCAAAAGTTATGCCCATTGGGGAAAAAATAAATAAAAATAAAAAGCTAGAGCAAAAACCACATACACAGTAACAAACTCTGGGAATTTCTTGCCTCAAAGATACCCAAATTAGTAAATCAAAATCACACATGTGTCTAAATATACTGAGACTACAATAGCATTATCAGAGTACTTCCTTCTCCCTTCAGATTTGTGATATTACTAATTGTAACCCATGACACAAATCTTACTTCTTAGAATACACAATGCTAAGCTCTTGGTAAAAGGATTCAATAGCATTTTCAGTTCCCAAATATGCTTTTCAATTGAAAGATACATTCGTGTCTTCAAACAACTACTTTTCAAAGTTTAGGCCAAAAGTAAACCCCTGCAAATTTCTGTCTTGTGTCTATGTCATAAATCCATGCCGATTACTTGATCATCTTAGATTCTTTAATAAATTCTTTGACTCTCATATTTTCTCCTTTTCACTCAAGTGACTTTTCTGTTTACTTACTTCCCCCTGAAACCTAGATTTAATAGCCCATCTCTCAACTGGCAAAATTTATACTTACATTTTTTCTAGTACCACTTTGATGCTTACATCAGAAAAATCAAAAGAGGTAAGAATTTCATAAGAATATAAAAAATCTTCAGATTAGTGGAACCACACATTAATAGACATTACTATAAACTATAGGGCTTGGGGTGCAGTTCAGTGGTAGAGAGCTTGCCTTGCATGCACAAGGTCTTGGGTTTGATCCTCAGCACATATATATTTTATTTATATCAACTAGACCTAATCTTTTTCATAGTATATATTTTTTTGTTTCTTTGAACATCTGACATACTGCTTATGTTCTCATTCACAGTATATGTAGGACCTTTTATTTCACACAGAAAAAGAGTCTTTCAATAAAATGAGAATTTTTGATCTTATTGATACCCAGAATAAAAATCAACCTGTACTGCCAGATCTGAGAATCTCAACAAACCCCTAACAAAGGAAATCTGAAGATAACTACCGCAAGGTACATCATAATCAAACTACTGGAAACTAAGAAATCTCAAAAACATCCAGAAGAAAAGAGAAGTGATATACAGAGACATAAAGCTAATGATGATCAAAGACTTCTCATTGGAAACAATGCCAGCAAGGAAACAGTAGAGCAACATCTTTAAAGTCCTTTGAAAGAAAGAAAAATATTGTCAACCTAGAATTCTCAGCCTAGTCAAAATACATTCCTAAAATAAAGTTGTAAGAAAGATATTTTCAGACATACAAAAACTGAAAGGATTCACCACCTGCAGACAGCACTATAAGAAATGTTCAAGGAAGACCTTCAGGCACAAGAGAAATGCTACCAGGGAGAATATGAATCTAGAAAAGGGAATCAAGAGCACTAGGCACAATCCTATTGAAATGGTGATGGTAGTTTTTTGGTTTTTATTTTGTTTCATTTTGTTTTTTTGTACCAGGGAGTGAACTCAAGGGCACTTAAACACTGAGCCACATCTCCAGCATTTTTTTCTTTTTTGGTATTTTATTTAGAAATAGGGTCTCACTGAATTGCTTAGGACCTTGCTAAGATTCTGAGGCTGACTTTGAACTCATAATCTTCTGCCTCAGACTCCCGAGTCACTGGGGATGTGCATTTAAACAAAACAAAACCAAAAAAAAAAAAAAGAAAGAAAGCTAAAACATACCAAAAAAAAACAAAAAATTATACTATTTGAAAAAGGACACATTTCTGAAAATTGGAAGACTGTGGAATTAGGCTAATGGTAAAATCCAACAGTGATTCACAGCCGAATACGGCAAATGAAAGAACTGCTCAGGAACACTCCAGTTTATTCTAGATCACAGTGAAATAAGGTTGAAGCAGCAATGGACCAAGTTAGATGGTAAATTGATTAAAAGGTTATGAGCTTCTATGATTAATCAGAGCTGTTGGATCCAGCATTTATCCTAGAGCTACACTGCTGATTAGAGAAATGTCATGGTGACCTCAGGGATTATACTGATATGCAAAGAGGGGTCATGTAAAATTTTTGTTCTCTAAGTATATCATCTGCAAGGTAATTACAAAAGGTATGTTCCTCCTTTCTCCAGAAAAATATTTCCCAGACAGCACATTCCTATACTCCCTGACCACCCCCCACCTAATTCTGACATAACTTACTATTACCATGAATTTCAATGACAAAACACAAGAAAACAGGACTAAGAATGTGGCTCAGTGGGACAATACTTGCCTGTCAAGTTCAAGGCCTTAATCTTTGCTGTCTAAGAGTCTTTGATGTTTTTAAATGATCATTTTTTTTCCTTCTGCTTTAACTCTCACTGTAGTCAATAAAACCTCTTATAGTAACAAGCGAAAAAGCAATAGGAAGATTCTGGTAAAAAGATTCTAGCAAAAAACTGTCATTTTCTACCTTTCTCCTTGTAAATCTTTCAAGCTATCATGATAATAATAATAAACTATTATTATACATAATAGTAGTAATCCTTATAATAACAATAATGCTTTTTAAAAACCTGGATCTGTACCATTCCTTGCTCCTTCTGTGATGTTCAAAGAAGAAATGGATCATCTTTCAGGAGCAGTTACATCCCTTCTGTGGAAAGTTCCTGCCCCTACCCTGTATAAATATTGATTTTATTCTCCAGAGAATGTTTTTTTTCAATCCATTCAAACATCTTCAAATTTTTCATTTATTAAAAAAGTAATTGACCCAAATTCATGTCACTTATGGCTACTTACCTTATTTTTCTTTGTACAACAAAATCTCCAAAAGGAGAGTTTAAATTTGCAAACTTTATTTTTCTAATCTCTCTTAAATACTCTCTGATCTAGGTTTTTTCCCAACTATCACAATCAAACTATAATGGAGGACATCCAGGACAACATCTCTGTTACCAAATCTTCTGGTCATTTTTTCCGCTTGAACTCTGAGCATTTAATGAAATGTTGAGTATCCCTTCCTTCAGGAGACTCTCTCTGCATTTAAGTACATGACACCACAAACTCCTAGTTCTCTTTCCTCCTTGTTCCACGTAATTTCAAATTACAGAGTAGCAATATCCTTTTTCAGTAATTTGCTGAAAAATTTGATTCTTTGTATTTTCTCATCAAAATGAAATTGTTATAAACTTCAGGTAGAAAGTGGGAAATATTTTTAACAGACTGATAAATCATCAGTATAGAAAGTCAATGAAGGGTGACTTGCTCTTCTGTGAAGTGATATTTCGTTAATTGGGTTTAGATGAGTTTAATAGATAATTGTTTAGAAAAAAGCTATTGATGAACACTGCTTCCATTTTCTCTAACTATCCTTAACTGTTGACTTTCCTTGGGGTCCCAAGCTGCCCTGAACTCTCCTCTCTCCTCTGCTTCCCTCTTGAAGAGGTGCTTTGGGGCCAAATCTGGCTTCTCACAGCTTTACCTAATTATCAAATTGATTAAAATTTTCTGTGTCCAACATTAAATTCATTTTTATCCCTTTTTTCTAATTTTATCTAACAAACACATTTACTTTTGGACATAAAAGGTCTCTCATGTTTTTCCACCTCTTTATCTGTGTTTATTTCATGAAATTTTCTCATCATCACAAATGGGGTTTAGAAATGGATAGTTGTGTTAGGCGGCTTTCCCCCCAAGTCCATTCTGCCTTTCTTCTAGAATAATAGTTTAGCTGAACACAGGGCCACTCTGCAGGAGACTGTACATTCCAGCCTCCCCTGCAACTAAATGTAGCCATTTGACCAATCTAGTACCAATAGAAGAAAAGGAGAAATTATGTTTAAAAATTCTTCTGCCTAATTTTTCACAAAGAAATTTTTATTTAATTATTTTACATACATGACAATAGTGGAATGTATTACGCTCATTATTACCCATTTACAGCACAAGTTTTCCTAACTCTGTATATAAAGTATGTTCACGCCAAATTATGCCATTATATATGTATTCTTTTTTGCATGATAATTCTTAATACACATGTATACCACAATTTTTCATATCTGTTTGTATATAAGGTATGTTGACACCAACTTCAAATCTTCTTACATATATTTTGTATAATGATAACCATTACATTCCCCCATCCTTGCTATTCCCCTTTCCCCTCCCTACAAAGAAAATTTTTTATTAATTTTTTTGCAGACGTTTTTAGAACCACTTTTAAAAAAATGAAAAGTAGCCCATCTTTTTTTCCTTTGCAGAATTATTTATCTTTTTTAAAATTAATTAATTTATTTATTTGTTATAATTTGTTATACATGACAGCAGATTACTATAATCTTCATCTCCTTTTTTCCCATAGACTAGAATGTAGACAAGGAACTTAGTCAGTGTTAAACGGGCTAATGAGGACAATACCCTGGACACAAATAAGAAAGAACTTCGATCATGAAATTACTTTCTGTGATCACAGCTATTTTCTTGCCTTAGCCATTACCAAATACCAAATGATTAAATATCAGATAAATGCAATTTTATCTCCTTGAGCCACTGAATTTTGGAATTTTTTTGTAACACATGCTTAGCCTACAACTTAACCAATACAGTAGCTAAAGAGGAAAGGCTTATGCTTTTCCAATGTGCAAAGTATACTAAAAAGAAATTTCAAATGCAATTTCAAAAAATAGGGAAAAATGAATGAATATTTCTATGTCTCGAGTACTTGGATTTTTGAGCAAATCTGTACAAATTCATTAAAAGTTAAAATGCTAATGCAGGCTCTCATATCTGGGCCCAGGCACGTGGTGTTTTCTCTATTGGAAAACATATCCAGTCTTCTATTCTGCCAGTTCTTCAAGTTTTAGCAAAAAATGACATTTCTTACACAGCGTTTTTGCTAAATCCTTTACTATGTTCAAATTTGAGGGCTCTTGTTATATTTTGTCATGTTTATCGATCTCACTGTCTTGTAATTTTCTATTTAGTTGCCTATACTTACTAATTGATTATGTTGATAAGGACACTGTCATATGTGATATTATATATCCAAAGCCTAGTTTAATCTGTGGTAGGCTCTCAAATAATATATGTTGAATTATAATGATATAGCTTAGTTAATTATACTGTCAAGAATTGAATAAGTTCCAAATAAGAATTATACAAGAATGTATCATAGTCCAAAAACCTGGGCTCATGCCCACCTCCCAGTCATTACTTCTCCTCCCCCAAGATAACAATGTCTTGAATTCTGAGTCCACAGATTATCTTTGATTGTTTGTGAATGTTAGTAAATGGAATCATTCATTATGAAAATATAAATGAAAGAAGGAAGGAAGGAAAAAGGAAGAAGACAGAAAGAAAGACAACAGGTAGCTGAATGTTGCAAAAATATGAATAATTACACCTAGGAATTTACTTAGATGAGAATAATTAACTTACTTTTTAAAAGATAAAACTTAAATTACTTACTTTTAGTATTACTATTCACATTTTAAAGACCTGATTTCTGGTTGATATTTTTAACACATTTTTAATATGTTATTTTGTAAATGGGATAATATATTTGAATGATTTTTAATTATAGGTTAAATAGATAAAAGTAACAAATCTTAAAAATTAAGTCTTGCTAATGTTCTTTTATAAAACCATTTTAGTTAAATGAGTTTCCCCCAAAAGATCATTTGATGGCACTTTAATATCGGATGTTCAAAAATGTAATAACTCATAATCTATATTCACCTTATATGTAGCATATGTTAGCTTTTCATTGATGTGACAAAATACCTGAGAAACAATTTAAAGGAGGAAAGGTTTCTTTTGGATCATGGTCTCAGACTTTTCAGCCTATGATTGCAAGATCCATTGCTCTAGGCCTATGTCAAGGCAGAAAATCATGGTGGAAAGGTGTGGCACAGGAAGGCAGCTCATAACATGACAGCCAGGAAGCATAGACAGCTTTAGGCAACTAAATAGAATTCCCAGTGGTACACCCCAATTAACTGACTTCCTCCAGTCACACTCACCATTAATCCATTCAAATTATTAATCAATCAAATAGATTAATTCACCAATTAGCCTACAGCTCTCATAATCTAATCATATGACTTCTGAACATTCCTGCATTGTCTCACACAGGAGTCTTTAGGCATGTTAAAGGAAAGCTGCATGCTCCATGACCTACTAGAAACAGAGAAGTGGGGGAAGGGGGCGGAAGGCAATATATAACCCCAAGGGCACACCCCAAAGGGCACACCCCAAAGGACACATCCCCTTCAGGGAGGTTCCACCTTCTACATTTTCTATCATCTCCCAGTAGTCCATTCAGATATTAATCTTTCAATGAATAAATCCATTAATGAGGTCAAAGCCCTCATAATTTATACACTTCTCAAACAAAACCTCTGAACATTGTTGCACTGGGGATAAGTCTTCAATACAGGAGTTCTGGGGGGACACTTCCTATTTAACCATAACAACGTGATCAATTATTTGTTGTATTTTACCTCAGCTTACTTAACAGCATAAGAGAGCAACTTACTAAATGATTCCCTCATCTGCAAGGGAGAGCTTTATTCTGTCAGCCGTTTCTCTTCCAACCTTAAGCCTCCGTATGGTGCATAGAGCCTTTTACTCTTAAGATAGTTACTGACCATTCCAGTATCCTAAAGGATCATAATCAACATTATTTAAATGCTACTATCTTTCCCTCAATATAAAGATATCAATTTTCCTCCAAATTATATGCAATTGTATTAAAGAAAAGCAGAGTATTTCTGAAAGTCTTTCATCTGCCTTTAGTAGACTCATTAAGTCAGCAAGCAATATTCCATCAGCTTTTATATATCTCTGTTATTAAAAAATGAATTTTTCCCCCCTATTCTGAACTCCAATATCTAATTTCTCATGGTGTTTGACTTAAAATATGTGAAGAGATTTGCAAATACTTACATATTTTGTAAACAACTGATCGGAGAGAGATATTTTATATTTGCCATTTTCTTCCTACCTTATCTTCTGGTCATTTTTATTTAAGTTATTTATAAATGGAAGAACAATCTCCCTTATTGAAAGTAGCTATTTTTATAACAATTAATTTCTAGAACTTGTTCTCTGAACCTAATGACTTGTTATGACTTGGGACAATCTTCAACTTTTAAAATGTAATGAGAACGATAATTCTGAAATTTGGAAATTAATATATGAATACTTGCAAGGTGATAGAATTTAACCCCAGTGTTGATAAACTTAATTTTAGAGTAATGAGCAAGAAACCAACTTCATCCAACAGAATAAGTCTTGAAACACCAAACAGATTCAATATTATAATAAAGATTTCAGAAATGTGATACTGTGTTACAGGAAAGAAGGTGTATTGAGACATCATTAAATAAGTCCTTGACTTTTAATAAACCCCACCCCACATAACATTTGAAAATATATTAGGCATGTAACTCACTTTTTAAAATTTTATAGAGAAAATTTATAGAGTTTCACTTGTGATTCTACAATATGAGAAAATAGAAATCGTCTAGCTGCCATTATCTACTTAAGAGCAATCAAATTGTTCCCTAGCCCTCTCTTCTCCAGACCAAATCACCCCAATTTCCTACTACTTTTTTCATTAGTTGAATTTTAATCACCTTTTTGGAACTCAACTGCAAAGCTATAAAATGTAGCCTCTGAGAAAATTAGAATGGAAAGATAAGAAGTTAATCTAAACTGTATGTGGATGAAATCCAAACCTTAGCAAGATTTTCATGGTTCTTATTCATTGTAAAACTCAAGACATAATAAAAAAGGTCACCACATCATATTTAAATTCAACATTACCATTTTACTCTACATACATCTCAAGTTAGTTTTCTTAACTGTGATTAACTCACTGTAGTTTTCGCTCCCCATTTTGATTGCAAGGTGTTATATATTTGTGCATTGTTAGGTATACTGAGAATTGTATTTGTTTAGTACCTTTTTCCACCTAAATCGCTCCATGTTTATTCAAATTTCCCATCTGACCACTCACCATTCGCCATAATTAGTTAAGTTTGATCGTGCTTTAAACTACATTTGTATGAGCTTATTCTGTCCTCTGTATTCTACTTACCTGTTAGTTCACTCATCTTTGCAGAAATGATCAACTTTAACCACGTACACTAATGGATCAAAGACAGAAGCTATCTCCCAGACCAAGTCTGAACAAACAACCCAAGAAACCATAGTAAGAGCTGGTAAAGTTGGGAAGCAATGTAAGATGAACCTACCAGATGTCAAGTCTTGTAGTAAAGTCAGGGATCCTTTGCTGCCTACCTTTTGGGGATTTGAATCATTAATATAGTTTTCTTTTAAAATTCAATGGGATATAAAATACATAACTTCAAATGTGGCTATGTTTAAAAGCAGAAATTTTATCGTCTAATAGTCCTATGAATTCTCCTGCTATCTGGGTATATATTCAAAAGGAAATGAAAATGCTGAATTAGGGGCCACTAGCATCACAGTGACACCCAAGTATAAGTGTCATCCACTGAGGCTCCAGTGGTCCACAAATGCATAGGCTACTAGTTCAAGGCTGCTTTACAACTTAGGAGCAACATTCCTAATCAGAACTTCCACATTGAACTCAGTTGTGCCTCAGAATTCACCTCAATGTAAGGATGGAGTGAGCCAACACTAATCAACGAGTGGAATCAACTTGCTTTCCTACAGACGGATGCATAAATTCAAACATCAAGCACCCAGAGATACTTCAGGATAAAGACAGAACAAAAAATAAATAAATATTTATTGAATGAATATCATCTGATAAACACAGAATAATCTTATAAACAGAAAACAGGTGTTTTTTTTTCCAGAGCAAGGATTTTTTATGAAGGATTCTTGACCATGTATCTAAAATGTCATACATCAACTTCAGGAGAGTCATTAACATCCCAAATTTCATGTATCATTTTGTTTGAAAGGACATATGTGTGTTATACTAGGAGGTAACCTATGTGTTTTTCCCATATCCTGAAAATCTTCTGCTCTGGACACACAATTCAAGGGCATGAGTTAGGATAAATGCTCCTCAGTAGTAATGTAACATTCTTAGGAACTATGTGTATAAAACTACCAATTTTCAATGTAATATAAACTATTAAAGAAACATAACTAAGTATTGACTGTAATTATAATCTATAGACCTTTTCAGAAATTCTATTCCGCCCATACGGATAAGGGGTCCTTAGATAACTTGACATTTTCCACAGTGAAATACACAATGAGTGAGGTGCTATCTCTTTCTGGGTTGTTTTTCTCCTCTTAGTGACTAAATACAGTGACAGGAGCATAGTAGAGCTCATCTTCAGGTTGATGAAATTTTAATGTAACAGGGATAAAGAAGAAATGACTCCTTTAGTTCAAGGTTAAAAGTGAGGACATAGCCAAATTTTGAGTTGAATTTCTTAAAACCTGAAAAAGTGCAATATTCTAAACACAAGTAAAAATGCAAATAGGCATTACAGTAGTCAACTAAGAAACCAAAACTGGATTAACCTATGATAAAGCCCTGTGATACATTCATAAATAGTTTAATGTTGAGTAGAAAAACTAATGTTAAAAAGTCAAGTTCCACATTCCCTTTCTGAAGATAATATAAATTATATTATTTATTTAAAGAAAATCTTAAAGGCAAAATAACTAGAAAGCAAAATATGTAACATCAAAATTTCAATAGTGATTTGGGATTATTTCATTTCTGCCACTTTGAAATTCTGGGTATTTCTACTTTTGTAATTTTTACCGTGTTATCCTTCAACAGGTCTCTCTGCTTGTATACTTGCCTTCTAGAATTGCTCCTCAAGACAGCAGCCTGAAAAATTCCTTCAAGATATAACTCAGAACTAGTCATGGCATTGCTCAACTCAGAACTAGTCATGACTCACAAGGCCTTCATGCTGACTATTAGCCTCAACTGCATTTCTTACTCTTGTGCCCCTCTCCACACACACACACACACACACACACGTGCTTGCGCACATAGGCTGCTGTAGCCATATTGAGCTGCTTGCTCTTCTTTTGGAACATGTCCAGAACATTCTAACTCAGAGTCTTTAACCTATTATCTTCCTTTACCTGGCACACTCTACCCTGAGTAGATAGGTTAATGCCCTCTCCTCCTTCAATTCTTTGCTCTAATCTTATTTACTCAATGAGACTTACTCTGATCTCACTTCTTAATACCACCTGTCACTCCAACCAACCACAAATTTCTAACCACATTGTTGGTCGCTCTTATCCTGTCAACTTTTTCTTATATTCAAAGCACTTGTCACCTTCTAATGTACCCAGTAATTCATCTATTGTGTGTATGACCTTCTTCTCACCCTTAAATATAAAAGTCCCACAAGATCTTAGTCTGTTCCATTCATTATCATATCCTAAACTTCTAGTAGATTTCAGGCCCACAATAAGTGTTCAATAAATATTTGTTGAATGAGACAAACTTTCCTTAAAACATTAAAGCATGAAAGGGTAAATAACAAAAGACAGAAAAGAAGCACTCCTTCCATTCTACTTCATTCTGGGAAATAGGGAGAAAAAGAAGGTAAAAATCTGTAGTGGCTTTCAATAAGACAGGGGTTATAACTGAGTTGCAATAAGGAAAAGACAGGAAAGGATGAGATTAAAGGGGATTTGCATCCTTTGTAAAATGACCTAATTACAACTGCCTCTCTAAACAATATATGCATGCCTGTCCTCATTCCCTCTGCCTCTGTGACTTAGGCCTTGACTTTTTGTTCCAATTGTCAATGTTAGAGAGCCATAATAAATTACAGTAGCATGACTACATTGTGATAACCTTATTAACTTATTAATGTGGATATGGATAAAGAAAATTCTGTCTTCCATTGACCTCAATATTCCTTTTCATTAATAGCATACATACCAGATAATCTACAAGTCTTAAACTTCACAGAAGCAGATTCTCAGAGTTCGAATAAATGTTAGAGAACATCTAATCCAATTCCCAGTCTGATATTAAATCCCTTCAATTCACTATCTCTGGAAGCAGCATATTATATTTTCAGATGTTTCAACTCTCTTACATGTTGTTACCATCTATCAAGCTACTTTGGTGGCTTCACACGCAGCCCCTAGTTCTGCCCTTGAGGCTTTATAGCAAGAAGTCTCTTCTGTTTTTCCGGAAGAACAGTTCTTCTCATACTTAAGACAGTTCTCATTTGGACTTTGTCTCCTACTTTTTAGTTGAAGGTTTTAAAGAATATTTGCTATAATTCAGAGCTTTCTCAACTTTCTGAAAAACCTCATCTACAAGCTTTAAAATGTCAAAGTCCTTTCTAAAGTCAATATACAGAACTTGTCACTACATCCCAAGTATTGCTGATTCATGTACAACTGAGCATGCAAGACTATCACTCTTATTCTCAATATTTTTCTTCTTTTAATCTATACAACAATTACATTGGCAGATATGACAACTGCAACATTTAGTCAAGTTACTTTTCAGCAAAAATTTTAGAAATTGTAACCACAAAAATAATTCAGATTGTGGGTTCAGACTATAGCTTAGTGGCAGAGCACTTGCAGAGCATGTGAGGCACTGGGTTCAATCTGTAGCATCACATTAAAAATAAATAAATAAATAAACAAACAAATAAAATAAAGGCATGCTGTCCATCTACAGCTACAATTTTTTCTTAATTAGTTTATTTAGGATTAGAGAGGGGATGACTTTTACATATCTTAACATAAAGAGAAATACAAAACCAATAACTGCCTAGTTTAGGAGCTGCCATATTGGTAAGTGAAGGAAAATCAGGGATTTGTATCAATGGAATCTTAGGGTCCTGGACTACATTGATTTCAAAACATTATGGAATCATTGACATAAACACATGCATGAGGTCTTTGGATACATTACATTATAGTCATCAGCAAGGACTCAGCCAGTGTCCTGGACAAAATTCAGGGTCTTTCTGCACTGCCCAGCATGTTGAAAAGGTAAAGATTGAAATGATGATTATTTAATGTATATACAGTTGAAAGGCTCTGGGTATCTCCAGCTCTAGATCTCACACCCAGGAGACATACCTGGTCAAAGCTAATAGAAATCAAAATATAATTTCTAATAACTTAAACATAGGAAACTGTATATTTGGCATTTTATTTATACGAGAAAATTAACCCAGTATAGTGGTAACCCTGTAATTTTAATTTCAAATGTATAATTAAAAAATTAATTTAGACTTATGATTTTGTGAAGAAATATTATAAGCTTATATCTAGAATTAGTTTAATTAAAGTAATTTTCATTCCACTCTGTTTAAATTTTCATTGGTTAGCTTAACAACAATTACTTAATTACTAGGAAAAGCATCAGTAAAATAATTAAGAAATAATTTAATTCATTTAATTTACAAATCCAGTTATAAACGAAGACTCAATATTATTCCAAAGTCACTAAAGTGATCGTTAAAAATTGGACAACTTATAATAATAAAAATTTTAAGAAAACATAAATATAAAATATTTTAATATTAAAAGCTCAATGGAAAATTGAGTTACTGAAACTTTATTTTATTAAATTGGATATTATTTTCAAACGTTAGAATAAATTTTTGAATAGTCTCATGGGCAGAAAAATTCTACTTTAAAGGTATTAAAGTAGACCAAATCAACAGTTCTAAGTATTTATTAAGTGCCCAATATATTCCAGGCAATATTTACTTATTCCATTTATGTGTGTATTCAAAATAGTTGGAAGCCCTTTGTAGGCAATTTAGCTGCTCTCCACAAATAAATGGGATAAAGCCTTTTTCCCATCTCTTAGACATTCACAATTAATGATTTGTACCCAAATGTAAGTGTATGCCTATTGCATCTCCTATAAATAGAATCCAATTTAACTTTAACACACATACACACACTCATACACACACGCTGAGATGCAGTCAGTTTTATGGATGAGTTTTAACAAAACTTCAATGAACATTTAATGACTCTTCTATGCACATTATTCCAGAAAGTAGAATAAAGGTGATTCTTTCCCAATCCCTTTTATGAGGCTAAAGTTGTGATGCAGCCCTGAGCAAGTAAGAATGTTAACTCTGCACATTGCCAGACTAAATAGAATTAAGATTCTGTGAAAAAGAAGGGTAAGTGGAAACCAGGTAGCAAGCAACTATGTTTTTTTTTTTTTTTTTAGTTTTTGTTGTTGTTTTTAAAGCAGATGGAGGAGTGATAAGGGAATGTTTTCAAAGTTATTTAAAGTGTGTTAATTTTTAATTGCTATGAGATGTCCAAGAGTCATGTCAAATGGTAATTGGATATATGAGTCTGAAGTTGAGGGTAAAGTCTGCTGGGACTCTTTGATGTGTCCATGGTTTGTAAAACCTTGGGAATGGATGAAATCACCTGAAGAATAGTTGAAGATAAGAAAACCCATGGTGGGAAAATGGAAGCTGGAGCAAGCCAATATTTAGAAGTCTGAAGAGAGAAGAAGAGCTAGCAACAAGACTTGAGAAGAAGCATCTAGTGGGACTGGGAAGCCCCAGGTGGGAAGATCCTATAAATAGTGACAAAAGTGTTTTAGGATGAAGGGAATGATCATGTGCCATCAAGGGAATCAGGTCAAAAGAGGACTCAACACATCCTTCTTTGTGGCAGCATGAAAGTCATTGGTAAAATTTAACCCAGTGGGTTCAAGGAAAAAGCTATTGACAAGACAAGATATGGAGATAAATAATATTGATAAATTTTCAAGAGGTTTTCCTAGAAAGAGAAGCTAAGAAATGAGATGGTAGCTGTAGTAGGGATATAATTAAAAGAAGTGACATTTTTCTGAGATTAAAAATATTTCATAATATTCGTGTGTTAGTAGAAATTATCCCTAAGAAAAGAAATTGATGGTGTGAGAGAAAAACTAATTGTAGGAACAAAGGCCTTTAATAGCAAGGCATGAAATCCAATGTTCAAGTGAACACAGACCATAATGAGGCAAAGACAATTAGTCCATTTTGATGGGTAGGGACACAATACTTGGTTATAACTACCACTAGGGTAGATATTCGTGGCAAAGAAAAAGAGGTTCTCTTCTGATTGTTTCTAAAGAGAAATAAGAAAAAATATTTGGAAAGGAGTAGGGGAGGGGAATTGGAAATACAATACAATTAATCAGACATAATTTTCCTATCCTTTATTTTTAGGGTGGGTGTACTGGGGATTGAACTCAGGGGCACTTGACCTCTGAGCCACATCCGCAGCCCTACTTTGTATTTTATTTAGAGACAGGGTCTCACGGAGTCACTTAGTGCCTCTCTGTTGCTGAGGCTGGCTTTGAACTCATGATCCTCTTGCCTCCACTTCAGAGCTGGTGGGATTACAGGCATGTACCTATCCTTGTATATGAATACACAACCAGGATAACTCTACATCCTGTACATCCACAAGAATTGGATCCTAATTAGAATAAGTTATATTCTATGTATGTATAATATGCCAAAATACACTTTACTTTCATGTATATCTTAAATGAACAAATAATGATAATAATTAAGAGAATTGTTTGGAAATGAGAGAGGAAAAAGTGTGAAATGGTTGATTTAACAAAGCAGGAGACTAAATTAACTCAGAATTGCCAAGGCAATTCTGAGTGCCCTTTGAGGTTTGCAGCCACACATTAAAAATCAGCCCAGTCTACATAGTTGTGTGTTCTCCAAACACATTCTACACCTACAGAACATGTGATTTTGCATCATACCAAGTTTAGGATTAATATGTTGGAGGGGAAGAATAGAATTTCAAAGTTACATTTAAAATAATAATGCATGTCTATGTAATTTAAAATGGAAATGTGTGTGTTACATTACAGTGGTGTAAAGCTATTTGGCAAACAGTCTGTATAGTTTGAACCACTGTTTCTGTTTGTAAATGGATAGGTATGAGAGAGAGAGAGAGAGAGAGAGAGAGAGAGAGAGAGAGAGAGAGAGAGAGAGAGAATAGAGAGAGAGAGAGAGAGAGAATAGAGAGAGAGAGAAGAAGAAAGTAAAAGAATATATACCAAGTAATTACTAATTATTTTCTTTTTTTCTTTGTTCATTTTAGAATGCCTCTTTACAGCTGGTCTCATAGTTTGCCATACGACTACCTAATGTGTTAGAAGGAAGTATTCTCTGTTCTAATTTCTCAGCTCAATGCTGAGCTGAGAAATGGACTGAGCTGAGAAATGGACTCCCATAAGGCTGAATTGTCCTGGATAACAACTCTGATTATGGCTAAAATATTATATATTGCAATAAATTTATTTTGCATACTGAAATCACATGGTACATTGAGAAAGTCTAAAATGTATCAGGTGCTCCTAACCTTGGTGAAGTGTTGCATCACCTCATCACAGAAGTCCACGTGTAGTCATGTACCCACTTAATGAATTTAAGATGTGTATACTAAAGACTGAAATCAAGTAGAAAGTGATGCTTCTGGAAGATTTGATTTGGTTCTTATCGACTCATTCAGAGTTACTATCTGTAAATCCGTATTCCCTAATGAGTTCTATTTTAATACAGGAACATTGTACCTCTTTCAATCCTAGATAATTATGCTTATTTCTTAGCTATGTGCCCTCACTAATACAATCTAATTTTGTATATGTTAGATGGAATAAAACATGATTGAATTATAATAATATTGTCTATGTATAGTTTTCCAGTTGACCAATATCAATTAGTGTGCATTAATATAGTGTTCATGCATAGATGATATAATCATATAATTTCTATTTCTCCATTCCACAAACACATAGCTTCACCACAGCTCCTTTCTCTCATGGCCTTAATTTTATAATCAGAAAAGAAACAAAACCAATTCCACTTTGAAAAATAAAAACATGAAAATTATTGTTGTTTTTAATTCACTCTGAGTTGTCAGCTTTCTAAGTGCTTCACTGATTATCCAAATTCTAACATTTGAGATCCTGATCAAAGACTGTCCCATCCATCAACCCCTCCCTGGTTAATACCATCTCTACTGATCTTTGGATATTTAACTTCCTACTACATTATCATCATCATCATCATGAATATCATCATCACCTAATCAAAGTTAACATGCAAAATATTACCCCAAAGTACTTTACTTCTGCTTGTATAGTAACAAATAATAATGACAACAATAATAATGTAAAAGATCTATAATGCTAGGATTTGTGGTGTTTTTTTTTTAATCTTTCTGTATTTGCTCTTGATTTCAAGCGAAATTTAAGTTCGTATATGAGAAATATTTCATATTGCATTTATTCCTATAAACCGATTTTTGACAAGGCATTATTTTACTACTATTTTACTAAATCTAACATGGACTCTCTGTCAAAGTCAACTCATGCACTAATCTTATTTTTGTAGAAATTAATGATTAATGTATACATATATTCTATAAATAGAATTATGTATTGTGTAATATAATGTATTATGGTATGAAAAGTGATGTATATAATAGTTTTGCATATACATGTACTTAATTGTATATATCAAGAGAAATATAGGGATTGTATAAAATAGAGATCCTAGAATCAAACTTGACTAAAGGTGTAATTATTTTCATTTTATTTCTTGACAGTTATACTGGAAACTTAGCAATAAATTCATAAAACTGATGGTCTAAATTTAGTCTGCTGTGAATAAAGTAAGTCTAGGATTTACTTCATCTTTTATTTTCTGAGCAACGCCTTATATGTTCATATGCACTTGGTTAACTTCAAATGACATTGCTCAGGCAATTAAGGCAATTGAGTTGCCCTAGTATTATTAAAATGAATTTCTCTACACCAGAAAAAGGAGTTACCCAGCTCCTTGTTAACTCCCCTTTACAAGTTTGCATAATTTTTGCTGGGTTCACAAAGGTCCTGACAGAATGGCTAATTGGATCCTACCAAACAGTAAAATACAGGGACAATTTCTTAAGTTGCAGAATTTAGAATTGGAAAGGTTTAGAAAGGTCATCTGGTTTAACCTCCCACACAATGATAAATCATTCCTTCAGCATTCAAACATTTAAACAGGATTTCATTTTTTAATTCATAAAGTATGTTTAATTCCTCAAATTTTCCCTTTCATATATAGAGCTAGAAAAAAATAAGCAACTGGAGGCATATACAAAACAGCTTTTTTATATCTTCCATAGTGTTATTTTTTCAAAGATTTCTTGGGGTTATTTCTTCAAAGATTCATAAATCCATTGAAGATAAAATGTTAAAAGGGCTACTCTCTTTATTTTTTTCTTATTTAGGCAAAAAATATTTATTTTAAAAACAAAAAAGTATGGTGTTTAACTTCCTTCATTTTTGTCTTAGATTATAAAGGTTGTCATTGTAAAATCCCATAGCTTGGGTAGTTTAAACAATAAAAACTCATTTCTTATTAATTGACTACATTAATCCCTTCTAAGGGCATTCACCCAACATCCTAATGACCTACATATAAGAATGAAAACTTCAAAGCTTTTAGGAGAAAACATAGCAGGAAATCTTCATGACATTGTATTGAGCAATGATTTCTTGGATATAACACTAAAAGCATAGGCAAGATAAAAATATATAATGAAAGTCATCAAAATTAAATACTTCATGCATCAAATGACACTATCAAGAGAGTAAAAAGACAAATCATGGGATGAGTTTTTAAATTAGATATCTGATATGGGTTACTTATATCCTCAGAACTAATTACCTCATTCTCCAAATATTGGCCTTAGAGAAGGCCAATAAGTTATGGTTCCAAAATATAAATTATTGCAACAATCAGCTCCATTGTTAATGCTACATATTCCATATCCACCTTACACTTGGTTACCAATAGTTTACTATTTGATCATATCCTGGGGTATCATGCCCTCTGACTTTATCCCAAAATATCACAGTTATATTGAATAGCTTGAAAATGGACTTTAGGATGATATTATAAAGGATTTTCCCCCCTTGGACACAGCAGAAATTCTTTAGATAAATTTACTATGAGTTAAGCCCAATATTTCATTATTTGTGAGTCAAAACCTTCATAATAGTCTGTAGTTAATCTTGATCAATTATTAGAGTTATATATAGGAAAACTACATAATTTACTGTTCAAGCACTAGACAATCTTATGAATGAAAGAGGTGCTTACTAATAATTATGTCAAGACAACTGGCATAAACCAGACCTGTTTTGGGCAAAACAAAAGGTGTCACACAGTCATTTATCACGTCTGAAACAGGTCCTTTTTCTTAGAAGTGCAATATCTCTTTGAGTTAAGTTATAGAGGTTTCTAGCATACTTGTCTTCTTAGAAAAATGATAAGAACAAATGAAAATTTTAATATAGAAATCGGCTTACCTTTATTTCATATTATATTACTTAAATGCAAATATTTTACTGACCAGCATAATAGATGCAGATGTGCTTGTAATACTTTACTAAGAAAATATTTACTGAGGAGTTCTAAGGGCAGAATTTGCAATTAAAATCATAGAGCTAATACATTATTACTTACTAGAAAGGCTTGCAAATGAGTGGAAATTTACTGTATGCCATTAATGTTTTAGCATATAGGAGCAAATCTTGCAAGTTAAGCAAGAGAGAGGCTGGCCAAATGGACTATGAGGGCATTTTGGTAACACATATTTTTGAGGACAAGGTTGTTTTTTAAAAAATAATTGTTTTAGGTGAAGGACTATTTTTAAAAATTACATAGTAGTTGGGCCATTTGCTAGGTAATTACTCCAGAAAAAAATGAAATTTAAAATTACATATATGCATTTACTTGGTCACTGCACAAGCACTTGAGAGTGGGGAGTTAATAGAACAATATAAACAAGCAAAGGGAAGAAGAACTCACAACACTCTGTGTCCATATAATCCTCCACAGGTGTGGGACTGGAATTCTGGAGCCGGACTGAGGTGGATATTGAAAAGGGTTATTTCTTTAACACCTCCTGGAACTTCCTCCCATGTGCAGAGAAAGCTTTGAGTGTCATTCTTGACCTCTCTTTCCAGGGTTGTGTTCAGCACAGCTATGCCAGGACAACCTCCTTAACTCAGGGAGCACTGCTAGATAAGTAACACCGAGGACTAGTGAATTGTGTAACTCTGGAATTGAGAGTTTGGAAGTCTCTGGTTCCACACCAAATTCAAATCTCCCACAAAACTAAACCAGTGATTGTGTTTCTAATATCCTTCGTACTTTTTAAATTTATCAAGTGGTTCAAAATAAATGCAATAACCAGGACTATTCATTGAAAGTTTCCAAGACCCCAATTCTTGAGTGAGGACAATTTCTTATTCTACAGCTAAGATTGGTGATAGCAAGTGGGAAGGGAAGCAGGGCTAGAGAGGAACTGGTCTCGTTTAGATTTTTCTCTCTCTCCAAATGTACATGTATATTATCCTTCTAATCAAAATTCTTCCTGTTTCTGCCAACATCTTAGGCTTTTGGGTTTAGAGGATAAGGGAAATGAGTTATTGAAAGAAAGAAAAGAATAAGAATCAAGTACGTATACCAATGTTACATCGAAGCAGGAGAAAGAGTTGGGACAGGGAAATAGGAAACTTAGGGCCCTCCAAGGTCAGGTTTTCTGTGTAAGCAGGGCAGAGGCACCACAGATACAGTCAGATCTCATCCAGCTTAGGCAGAAAAACTGATAGTGAGACATCTGTTGTCTAGTGCCCAGACGCCCTCCAAAAAAGGCACGGTAACCTGATTGGACCAAAGGGTGTGTGAAGAAGTCACAGACACTGAGAGTCTTAGCCAGGATTGGGTTAGTGGCTAACTTCCTTAACCCTGAAGATTCATACCTTCTTACCATTATGAGTATTGTCTGGACTCAGTCCAGTGGTTCTCCTGCTCCATTTGGTGAGGACTGGACTCATTCATATGCTTGCACCCTACCCAGCTTCATTTATATGTCTAGTTCTTCAAAAATGAAGCTGCTAATAATGGGGTAGGGTAGATCTACCTCTCCCTGGACAATTGAACTTCTTAAATGGAAACTTAGAGCTCCCAGAGAATGAAAAGGTACAGTAATCAAACCTTTAAGACCTAATCTCCAAATTAGTGTTGCATATACTCTGCCATAGTTTATTAATTACAGAAAGTCACAAAGCTGGCTCAGATTTAAAGGGAAGAGAAATGGGCTCAGCCTCTAGATAGAATTAGCAGCATGTCTGCATAAAGGTAGGAGATATTGTTGACAATATCTTCCCTTTTGGAAGACAATCTCTAACAAAGAAATTAAAGGTCAGAGAAGATAAACAATTTGTCCAAAGTCACTCTGCTAGAAAGTGACAAATCTAATGTTAAACTACTCTGTCTTCATGATCCTAAAGCAGCCTGTGATCTATACCACTTTTTTCAGGCCATGCTTCAACTTACATCCCCTCAGGGTCCTGCCACAGCAATTCTACCATTAGCTGTATATTCTTTACATAGAGTTTCCTTTGAAGAAAAAAATTCAGAGACTAAACAAATTTGAAAAACAGCACCCTAATTTATTTTCCTGTTTGAAGAAATGAAGGCATAAACTATATTCTCAACTACTTGTCATTCAAGATTGGACCATAGAATATTGGTCATAAAAGGAAGAGGCAGAAGATTTATCCCTCAAACCTAAAAAAATTTTGTCATTATCTCTTTAGTTAAAATGCAAACATTCCTCAATGTTTTGCCAGGTAAGACCTTAAACAGCATTTCAGATAAATTTTTCGGCAAATATTATCACCTAAAAAGTTCACTCTTATACCACAGTATAAAATAATTTCCTATGGAATTAAGAGGAAATTTCTATACTAGTTTCCTTTAGCACTTTATATGATTCCAGATTATTTTTATCTTCTATCAGTTGGTGGGTGTCTAAAAAAAATTAGTCATGAAAATTACATGGTCCATAAAGAACAGAAAGTGATTGGGCTGAAAAAAAGAATAATAATTTGTATGAATATATGATTGCTTGAATAACTCCCTACCTTATATAATCCATGCTATTGTTCTAGTTTCCATATGGTGATACTCAAGACATGACTGTAATTACCTCAAATATTATTTTTAGGGGAATAGATAAGAATATCTAGAAACACTGTGTATGAATTTGTTTTTATTACTAACCCAAGTTAAATGCACATGGACAAGATGCTTTTAGAGAAAAATTCTCATCTTATTTATTTATTTTCATTATAAAGGTAGTAAAAGGAGATCAACAAATGAGGTGTTTCCTCTGTTTTTAAGATTTGAAGAATATGCATCATTATAGATCTTACAGAAAAAGAAACATTTTTGAAATTTTGAGTAGGTGGCATGTCTTGGAGAAAAGATTTTACTGTGGATAATGAAATTAGATATTAGAATAGTAAAACTGGGAAAGATATCGAAATCATCAAGTTTATCTCTACTTAAAGTTGGGATAGCTAATACCCAAAGACATTCTTTTCTGAGTTAGAAGTAATTCTGGACAAAAGCCTGGCTCATCTCTCCTTCACTCCTGCTGTTCCATGCATTGGGTTCTCTCCTCTTGCATTTCTCTTGTCACTTAAGAAACTTCAACTTGAATATCACAGGAGAAAGGAAGCTGAAACACAATATAAGATAATTTGGGTGTGTGGGGAGGCATACTTATCATAAATCAAACTTTAATAACTGACTTAACATATCTCAGCCTCAGCTTAAGTGGGGTACTATGTCATTTACAAGCTGTCATGTTTTAGAATTTTCTTCTGTTCTCTAAGAAATGATAGAACACCATAATTTTACCCCTAAGCCTGTCAACGCATCCAAATTTTGATTTGAAGACTTTAAAATAACAAATGAATTGAATTGTGAGTAGGTTTGAAATAATTTCCTTTTATTTGATTGCATTAGAGTGTGCCTCGCAACCTATATGTAGGACATTAATAAAGTAAATTCCACTCAGACTAATTACTTAAATTTATATTATTCTCATTAGCTTAGAAGATATTATATATTCTTATTTATTACTGAAATACAAACAACAGGATTATATCCAACAAAGTTCATATGACCTATCTATAAATATATAGATAAAATTATATATTAACCTATCCAAAGCTTTGAGAAAATGTTTTTTTTCCTTCTGTAACAGTCTGCCTTAAGCAATCAGGATGTAAAAATAAATAAATACCTAATAGTTTGAAAATAAGTGTTGCTTTTTTATTGAGTCTAAGAAGAAAAAATAACTTCCCTATGAATGATATGACATGATAAACTGAGCACATGTCAGATATCATAATTTATAATGATCAAATTATCTAATCTCTTCATGATTTTTTAATTCACTAGTAAAAGGAAACACTTGCTTTTCATTAGTAGCATTTCAAAGACAATCAAGTAAAGTCCATCTCCTTGTGCTCTGGAATTCCTTAATACTATTTAAATGGTGTTCTCAGCATGTAGCATGGGCTCTGTCTTTATTTCATTTATTCATTCCTTCAGCAACTGCTTATTTTACATACCTAATATGTAAAAAGAAACATTATTACACAATCCTTACCATGGATATGCTTACCATTAACCTAGCTGGAGGAAGAAATAAATTGTTACTCTGTTAGCAATAAAAACAAAAAAAGTGGCAGTTCTGCTTCCCAAGTGGGTGGAATAATTTATATGAATGGAAAAGATAAAGCTCTATACTTCTTCATTCCATTTGGATGGACTTAGATGGACGGGATGAGATAAAGAAAACTCTCAAATATCAGAACTTTAGTGCTGCTCAAAGTGAAAGTCTCAAAGATTGCCTTTTTTTTTTAGTAGAATACATTAATTTCTGCCAATGCAAAACAAAACACTTAGCCATGTAAATCAAGGCAACTATTGCTTTGTGTGAAAATGAAAGGGAAATGGTTCATTTCAGGTATTTGCAGATGAGGTTGTTCAGATCAGCCTTCCTATGCAGAGAAACTTTTAAACAAGAAAAAAATATTACAAGCACATTGGGTAGGAGGAAAGATAAGCCAGAGAAGAGAACCCACCATTGTAGGCTGCTTTTTCTCCAAATGCTTCTGCTGAATCTGGAGCAGGTACTGAGAAGAAATTGACCATAGGTTTCAAAAGGCTCATATAGAAGGAGAATATAATGGATTTTTGAGCTACAAATAATGACTGATTTGGATAAAGTCAACAAGATAGATATTTGAAGAAATTCAGTCAACAAAAACAAAAACTCAGTTTTGAATCACTTCCATATTGTTAGATTAAGATTCACTAGCAGTTCAAAAACCCCTATTATAACAATCAACCAGAAGTAAACATTATTCCTTTTTGGAGAAAAATAGCATCATCCAAAGCTGCAAATTATCCCTAATTTCAGTGTCTATACCATGTCCCATGGTCAACAAAAAATATGAGGACAAGGAGAAAACAAGATCAGGTTAATGAAAACCAAAGGAAACAACAGAATATATATCCACACCTATAGGGAATTCAGTAAAAGGATGCTACCCAGATTGCAAAATAATTTTGCTCTACATGATCAAGGAATTAAAGATGTGATTATGAATTTTTCAGAGTACTGAAAGCTATAAAGAAAGAGCCAGTGTAAACTAAAAAATGTAAAATCTAAGATTAAAACTCATGAATATGTTTAACACAATTTTGGACATAACTGAAGAGAAATTTGTTAAGTTGAAAGATCAATGAGATTAAAATGACCAGAAAGATACACACAGAATAGAAACCATACAGAATACAGGAAGTGTTGCAGAGTCATATGTGGATATGGTGAAAATGTAAATTTATATATATTTGGATTCTTAGACTGAGAACAATCATATTGGACCAGAAATATTAGTTAAAAAGAAGGACCAAAGATGTTCTACATCTGACATCTTATTAAAACTGTAGTTTCAAGAAGTCCTATAAGTTTCATCTAGGAAGACACATATAAAAACTACACAGTTAAGCACTATATTATTTTCATAAGCCAGTCATAAAAATCACCACAAATTAAGAGAATAAAATAATGGAAATTTATCCTTGGACAGTTCTGAAGGCCAGAAGGTTCTGGGGATCAAGATGATGGCAGAGCCAAGTTCCCTCTGCAGGCTCTTGGGAGGGAACTTTTTTTTTTTACTTTCATACCCTCTGGTGTCTCCTTTTCTACTTGATGTTTTCTTGGTTTGCAGCTGCACTACTACAGTTTCTTCCACTGTCGACATCTGCACATAGGTCCGATCTCTGTCTCAGTGTGCCCTTTTCTTTTATAACGTACAAGCCATTGAGTCAGGGATCACTCAATTTCAATATGATCTCATTTCAATCCTTATACTAATTTCTTTTGCAAATATCCTTTTTACAAAAGGTCACGTGCTGAAGTTCTTAGTAGACATAATTTTTAAGGAGAAACTGTTCAGAAAAAGATGCAGATTATCTTCAAAACAGGAAAATGAAAGACTGACAGCAGACTAGAAGATAGATGACAAATAATTATATTTTAATTGTGCTAAAAGAAAACAATTGTCAATTAAAAATTCTATGTCCAGCAAAATATCATTTAAAAATTAGTTTGAAACAGAATATGTCAG